>NC_045683.1:24929896-25232927 GCF_003331165.1 Xiphophorus hellerii | reverse complement strand
GTATGAAATATTTTCATTTTGCGTCTAATGCGGTTCGTTCCTGACAACAGCGACTTTGTTCGTGTATCTTATTCTTGAACATTGGTCAAGAATGTCCACATATTATCTTTTTGTTGGTCTCGGAAGTCATAGGTCTGCAATGAATAGCGCATGCGCTTACCTACTAAAATGGCGCGGATCACTTCCGGTTCAGATTTTTGGATTCTCTTTATCACAGCTGATGCCCATTAAAAGCTGCGCGGAAACTTAAATCTTAAATTCCTGGTCCAAGAAAGAGACCTTCTCAACCACAAGACTACGGCCCAGCCGTAAACATGGATGGATGGAAGACTATGCTGACTATGCGTTAAACGTTGCGCTAACGAGTTTATGTTGGCATTATCCAACATCTAAACAGTGAATCGAACATGAACCGGAAGTGTTCTGGCTGGATCTCATTGGCGGAAATTGATTCAGATACTGTTGCTATAGAAATCGGCAAGTCCTGTGTTTTTAACTATTGCGTCGGACGTGTTAAAAAAAAAATCGATTATATATACAACAAAACAACATCAACAACACATTACTTGAGCAACGACTGAAGCAATTCAGCTCCGCAAGCAGCCAGAGTTCATCCAGAAGTGAGAAAAACCCAACATTTATTTTGATATTTCACTTCCGCTTATCGGCAAGCTAATTTGCATACTAGCTAAATATTTAGCTTGGACTAGCATCCTAAATATTTAGTTATCAAGCAAATTTAGTTTGAAAATTAAACGTTCAATTGACAAAATATGTATTTTCGGGCTAAATATTTAGTTTGCAAAAATAAATATTTAATTTGGAGCTAAATATTTAGGTTGTAAACTAAACAGTTAGCTTGTGAAGTAAATATTTAGTTAAAATTCTGCTAAATGTCTGAATAAAATGGTGAAAATGTAACTTTAAAAAATGATGTTTTTTCTATCACAACTTAGAGTTGTTAATTTTTTATTGTGTAATTTTACAAACGGCCCCGCGTCGTTTAAGCATAATTATACATTAGCATATTTAGTAATTTGTTACTAAAATAGAATTTAACCGTTTATAGATTACATTCATAAACTTGCTTGCTTGAACAAAAATTGTAAGAATTTTATTGCCCAATATTTGATGACCTCCAAAACAAAATGGTCGTGTCTGTCTATTTAGCAGTTTTTGAGGGGTGACTTTTAATTGTTCTGCAGACAGAGTGGGTGTGTGTTGTGTGGAGGTGGGGAGTGTTGTTTCTATGTACGTGAAACCGAGCTGGGAAAGGAAGCGTATTCACGGTGGGGCGGTATTGTAGATCTGTGGCGGATTTCAAGCGTCGTCGTGAGGTAAATATACTCTACAAAAAAAAAAAAAAATTACAGATACATTTTAATCGGCTGTTTTGCAAAGGTGCCGCTTTAACCCACTTTGAGTACCAACTTCAACATCTCTGCGAGGGTTGTCTTGTCAAAGGAGATCTTATCAGTTGAACTTTTCCGACAGTCACCGGAGCTTCAGTCCTCGGAATGGTGGGCCTGCTGTAAGACCACACATGGAGGTTTTTAAGAAGGATTGGGATATGTTTCGCTGAAATTACCTGAGAAGGAGATGCAAGGATCGGACTAGGAGAGTGTAATGAAGGATCGTCTGGCTGAACTGGCTGCTGTAAGTGCTACCTCAGCCTGGGCCGACACTGCAAGTTGTACAAAAATGCATTCTTGTTTTTAAATGTTCACAGAATAAAAGTCAACTAGCGGAGGTTGCTGTCACTGAGGACTGCAGTGATGACTTCATGGAGAGTTATTTCAGGAGGGTAGGAATGGCTGGATGCGTATTAAGATTGGGGTTAACTTCACACAACAATGAGTTATTTGTCTGCTTTTTCGACTAATTAAGGTGGAGGAAGTTAGGGGACTCATTGATAAAATCTCCTACCAAGTGGAGGAGGTGAAGAAGCTGCACAGCACGATCCTGTCTGCGCCCAATCCAGATCACAGTAAGTTTTTTATTTATTTATTTTTTATACAGGTATTTAAAAATGCTGTGTTTGTTTCTTCATATGTTCAGTAGACTTTAGTATTTTTGATGGTTCTTAAGACTGAAGTAATCAAAACTATTTTGGGCTCAGCTGGAGTTTTTTGGCCAACAGATTTACTTTGCTTCTGGATAGAAATAAAAAGCTTGTGGAACGGAAACCTGTGAACAAAAAACAGCCCCAAACATCTGAGGCCGTTATAGGTTGAGATCTCACCTGTCACTGTTACAGACCACTCAAAGTCTGTGCACACTGCTATGTATGGAGTTGTATGGAAAGTATTGTTTATTATTAAAAATAAACAACTAAATCAAGTGTTTTAAAGCCACGTGATGGGTAACTTCTGATAAGTGGTGTTATTATCCGTCCGTCCGTTCATTATCTGTTCTTATGTACTGATTTGCCTGTCATCCTGCGGAAATATCTATCATAAATCCACAGTAAACCTCTGTATTTACTTTCTGGAGATTTCTGTCTGAAAGAAATGTGTACATTTTGATTTTGAACAAATGATAGGAACCCTGAAAAGGACATGAGAGTCTTCCTGTTGCATAAAAAGGAGAACAGCAAGACAATCCATGACAGATTAAAATGTCTTGCCATCATCGGTGTTTGTTTATTGATAACTGGGGAAAAACCCAGAAGTTGTGCATTTTGTTATCTTAGGATGGTTGCTAGGTGTCAGGATAAAATTAGAGGAGATTCAAGTTGTACATAAAGATAGTAATTCAGTATGACACTTTCTTTTCTTGCCAATAAGTACAACCTGATGTATTTCCTTTCTGCATATGAAGGTACAAAGACTCAACTAGATGGATTGACCAACGATATCAAAGGGAATGCCAATGTGGTGCGAACTAAATTAAAATGTGAGTTTAGCTGTGATTGTTGCACTTTTCTGTCATGTGTTGTGTGAAGTCAGTTAATGCTGTCGTCCCTGTGCTAGTCATGGAGCAAAATATGCCAAAAGACGACGTCATTAACAGGGCTTCTGTCGACTTCAGGATCCAGAAAACACAGGTCAGACAGCCAGTCAATGGATGGATATGTGAAAAAACAATTACAAATCCTGTGTGGCTTCTTTCACACCCATTGAGCTGTTGCTTACCATAATTTAGTGCTGTCAGTCAGTTTTTGGCAGAGCATTTCTGAAAGCAAAATCAACAATTTAAATTCTAAAAATCTCAATGTGAACCACTTTTGGGGAATCCTCACTTTCTACCTTTATATTTTATCTTCTCATCAGCACTCTGTGCTGTCAAGGAAGTTTGTGGAAGTCATGACTCAATACAATGAGACTCAAGTGTCCTTTCGGGAACGAAGCAAAGGAAGGATCCAGAGACAACTGGAGATAAGTAAGGGACTCATATTAGATGTGCATTCTCTGAATGTGCATCCTTCATTGACTTATGAAGTACAGAACAAAACATTAGCTTACGGTAATTTCCTCTTGCAACTGCATGCAAACTTTAGATGTGTTGTTTTTATGAAAACTAAGTGAATACAGGTTGAAGGTTGACAGGTGGAACAGAATTTTTTAAATGTAAGCAGAAACAAAATATTTAAGAAGACTTACATAGTATATATTTCTGTACAGTAGAATTTGTACACTATGAGCTATATAACATGCAAACATTTAAAGTTATTAAACATCTCCCAGAATTTCATACTGAATATTTGACTTTCTTTGTTAGAGCTAACAGTCAAATCTATAGTTTTATGTCCATATTGACAACATAACAATAATGAGAAGTATATAATAGAGCTGTTTTCCTTAGTCCCTGTGGCTTTAATGATAGGCTCCATGACTCCACACCGCAGACAGAAGATACTGATACTGGAGACGTCTCCTGTGTTTAGGTTGCCAGGGAAATGGGCAGAGGACTCAGAATAACCTGCGCAACAGAACACACACACAATCTTCAATCTCTGCTCACATAGACTTACACAGTTTATTTAAATCACCCTGAATGGATAGAGTTTGTACCAGATGACAGGTCGGGCTCTTTGCTCTGTGTATTTTGCTCGGTTTGTGTCCCTGAGGAATAGGCGTTGCAAGAGGTGTGACACAATAAGCCCCTGCACAGCGATCTCGCTCTCTAGGGAGAGTGTTTCACAACAGGAGGCAAAGCTTTCTGTTTGTAGTGTTTCAGCTGGAGCTTCTTTGTGAGCAATGTCAAGGTCCTTTGTACCTAAAACGTTATCAATCTTGGGAAGAAATAGAACCTCTACTGTTCTGTCAGAATTACAAGTGGCAATAAAATCTAATTATAAAAAACTAGTAGCAAGTAAATGAAATAAAATTTTGTTTCTGTTGTCCACAGGATATCAGCAAAGCGGTATGTTTCTTTAGATGTTAAGTACGGTAAACAGATAGCACTTGGGAGTGGAGCAATACCTGACATTCAGCCTGAAGCAGCACTTTTTAAGAAATCACTGTAACTCCTGAAGCAGCAATGTCTCTCTGTTGGCCTTTGTTTAGTCTCCATGGTAAATAATTGTTTGTTCTGACCCACTTATGACCATCATCATCATAACTTTCATTACTGCTTCAGAGATGGACTACAGCAGCAGGACGTAGGTTTCACAGCAGACCTTTATGGTCTGGACAGAAGGATGTTAGCTGTCAGCACAGATTACATCCATCTAGGTTTTAAAGATGTTGCTATGGAGTTGATCAATAACAAAAACACAGCAGTCTCTTACTTGTGTGTTCTTGTAGCTCTAAATAAACATCTGTTATCCAAGGGGTGTACTTCAGCCACATGTGTTTATCCCCAGCAGTCATTGTGAAAAACAGTCCATCACAGCTTACTTAAAATCAGACTAATACATAGTAATGATTAATAGACTAAAGAAGCAAAAAATTAACCTCAGGGGAAGTTGTTATAAATATCTAAAAGCAATCATGGAGCAATTTGTAGTTGCAGTTTCAACTGAATAAAACAACAAAAAAAAACGACAACATGGGGGCACATTAATATATCATGTCAGCAATGAGGGTTTACTGAAATCCCTGTTAAATTTTTTTGGTGAGTTAAGATTGGTGATTTCTTTAAAAGACTTAAATTATGTCATTTGTAGCTGGAAGAGTGACCACCAATGAAGAACTGGAGGAGATGCTGGAGAGCGGAAATCCATCAATCTTCACATCCGATGTATGTCTGTTAATTCATACTTGTGTCTTATTCTGATTGATTTAAAGTCTGTTTTTCTGATTTGGCCTTGTTGAGATCAGTTGGCTAGATGGAGGTTTATATCAGCTGCATTTTTTTTATACAAGTAGGAAATTCCTTTAGGCATGTTTCAGAAAGTCCATAATAGTTTTGTTTTCCTGTTTTCCCTACAGATCATTTCTGATTCCCAAATCACTCGTCAAGCCTTAAATGAGATCGAATCCCGTCACCAGGACATCATGCGTCTGGAGTCCAGCATCAGGGAGCTTCATGCGATGTTCATGGACATGGCAATGCTGGTAGAAACTCAGGTATTAGCTTACCTGGACTCTTCCATGTCACAATGTCTGTCAAATATTGTCATTTTAGGGCTAATGCAAACTTTTAACAGGGGGATATGGTGAACAACATTGAGAATAATGTCTCTAATGCAGCTGAGTATATTTATCGTGCAAAAGAAGAGACTAAAAAGGCAGTGAGATACCAGAAGAAATCGCGTAGGGTAAGTGTTCTTTTTATGTCTAACATAAAAACATAAAATATGCAAGTTCAAAGAAGTTATGTTCAATTACAAAATATTTCAAGTTTTCGTTACTACTTTACTTTTCAGAAATACATGATCCTTGCCTTTGCCCTGTTGATCCTTCTTGCTGTCATCGCACTAATTGTTGGCCTGTCTGTCGGACTAACCAAACGCCCTCAATGAGGCCTGTTGTCATCATTGCATGAGGTAACAGACACACCACAGCCACAAACTTCAGTTTTTTGAGCAGAAAATTTATTTAGCCATTCATTTTTTAAAAATAAGGTCATGTAGTATCTTGATAAAAGTAAGGATGCAGCAATTAAAGACTTGCATCAAATTTCAGAGGTAGGATTTTTAGTTAATTTTCAATTTTACTAATTCACATTTCTCTTTAACTGCAGTCAAAATAACTTTTCTAGCCTTCCAGCCCTGTAAGATTACAAACTGCATACTTTAGGTTCCCAGGCTCCTTCATTTCTGTCGGAATCATTTCTGAAAGACAAAGACAAAAATCACTTGGAGATGAGATTTTAAAAGTCTAAGTTTTGTGATTAACATGATTAACATAACAAACAGTAAACTGGAGTCTATGTCTGTATTCCATATAGATTGCGCAACCTCACCTTAACTCTAATATTCCTACAAGGCTTTCAGCATTTCCAGTATTGTAAACTCAAAGGAATAAAGTAGCATATTTGCTGTAATATGATCAATGGTCCTGGTGTCTGGTGAAGCTGGCTCCTTGTCAGCCCACTGCTTCTCTAACTGAACAAAATGTTCAAAGACAAGTGTGAACTGATGTCCTGTGGCAAGTGCCTCCTATTGAACTTGATAAAGTCAAACAACTGCAGAGGAACAGAACGGCATAGGGGCAAAATGAGCAGCACCGTCCAAAGTGTAGCTCTTTCATCCTAGTAAGTAAATTAACAAGAAGGTACAGCTTATAATTTGCTGCCTCTGATTTCATTTTTAAACACATCACTATTACCAAAATAGCTAAAGTTGAGTCTTCCTTTAGTTACAGCTTCCACATTGAGGAGTGTTGTTATTAATGCAACCAGTAATTCTATGAGTGTGTTTATGATTTTGGAGTTTCAGACTGGCCAGTCACAAAGTTGAACAACCAAGTTCTCTGTTCATTTCTGCTTGAAAAGTTTAATGATTTTCTAAGTACTACTTTCTAGTGCTACTTTTATGCAACAGTGACTGATTTCCCCATTTGTCCTGATTTTAGCAGACATTTCTCTACCTCGTCTTGTTTGGAGGATCCTACTTTTACTGTTACTCAGAAAGGTTGGAGTCTAAGACTGATGGACTTCTTGGTTCACAAGATGTCAGGAAAAACGCTTTGACCACTTCCACCATATGATTACCCTCTTCCATTTAGTACTATTACAAGATTCATTTCCATAGCACAGAGAAGTAATGTAGTGCAGTTTGCACAAGATTCAGATTTCTGTTTAACTGCACTCAAAATACCTCTTCTAGCCTCTCTGCCCTTTGTGAGCGGAAACTGTTTTATTTAATTTTAAAAGGCTCAAACATTGCAATCTTCTTGGATAATGTTTTAATGTGAACTTGTTTTGTTGTCTGTCTTCTTTTTATGTATTACTGCTGTATGTTCATTAATTTTAATAGAGTATGAAACCATTATGACTTTGGTGTACTTTTGAAATAGAAAAACTTATTGACCTTATATGGTGTGTAATGACTGAAATAATCGTGAAAAAAGTGATGCATTAATGCAGTACTCTTGGAAAATTCTTTCAGGAGCACCCATTTGAGTTGTTCTGTATTTTGTACTGAAACTAAATAATTGAGTCATTTGTTTAAAATATTAAGAATAAAAGGTTTGTGCAGAATTATTTTTTTTCCTTTTCATTGCTTAGCTGATTTAATTTGATTAAAGTAAACATATGGGTTAAAACTGAACAGCTTAAAATTATATCTATATTTATATATATATATATATATAGATATAGATATCTCTCTACATATATCTATATATAGATATATCTATATATATTATCTCCCACCGGCGCTTTGGATGCTTGGATGCATCCAAGCTTATCTATCTATCTATCTATCTATCTATCTATCTATCTATCTATCTATCTATCTATCTATCTATCTATCTATCTATCTATCTATCTATCTATCTATCTATCTATCTATCTATCTATCTATCTATCTATCTATCTATCTATCTATCTATCTATCTATCTATCTATCTATCTATCTATCTATCTATCTATCTAATCTAATCTAGTAAGCAAAACAATGTCGCAAAAAAGAACTCGTTCTTCTGGGACAGAGAAAGTAAAGCGGAAGAATAGAAAAAGAAAAGCAAAGATAAAGGTATGTTTGCATGTCTCTTTGTAATATAATGCTTCGTAGAGCTGCCAATAGCTTGATGGCAACATTGAACGGTCCAGTTCAACAGCCAAACTTTTATGCCAGCAGCTTTGTATTTGCGTGAAACTAAGTTTAAAATTAAATAAATTGACTCTCGTGGTTGGTCCTATATATGTTTCAGGTTTTTTGGCTTCAAACGTCGTGTTTGATAAGGAGCCGAACGTATAGTTTCTTTATTTAGTTTACTTCCACCTGAATATCACTGTTATCACTGCACACAGGAGCTCCAATTATTTTTCTTGATTGGAAGCGGATGGTTATTATGAATTTAGTTAAATTACTTGTAATATGTTTTACATTTTCTTTAAAAAGCAGGTGTTCTATCGCTGTTTCACTTTTATATCTGTAATAAAGGGTGAAGCTGTAATGAGAAATGATGAAGGTGGAGCCTTAGGATCCTTGGGTTTACTTAAAGTATAATGGAAATGGTGCCTGTGAGCAAAAAAGGACTACCACGTCTGGGGCCCTCTGGACTCATACATGTTTAGTGTCTCAATATAACATTTTCCAAATAATCACTGTTATAATTAAGTTCACTATGGTAACATCAACACTGTAAATGCAATAGATAGTCTGAAAAATATTGTAGCTTACAGTTTGACTTCTGAGGCCAATTATGTTAAAAAGAGGCGTCAGGTTCCAGTATTTCATACATTGTGTATATAATATGTCAGAGTTTCGGAAAGTACGTGGTTTCTTTTTTGAGTTTATATTTATTAAAAAAAAATGACAAAGTGGGATATGTTGTGTGTTTTTCAAAAATTTGGACTATCTTTACATCATTTTGAAATTTTATATAAGATTCTTACAACCTTGAAATTAAAACAGGGAGTACTTTAATTTTCTTTACCATTAGTTTACTCTCAATAAAATTTCCCAAACAAAAACACACGAACAACTTATTTCCCAGTGCTCGAGTAGACTAGGAAATCACATCTTTATTAAGGCAGATAGGATTAATAATGCAGATAAATAGACATTTAAAGGGTTTAAACCTCTTGGCACCTGCAGAAGTAAAAGAAAACATCTAAGGAACATACACGAGAACCTTATGTTAGGTAAATTGTATTTTTAGTAATTATCAAATATTTGTTGTATCATGTAGCCTTGTAGTTACATTTAGATAATGTTTCTGTGTGTTAAATAACTTTGATTCTATCCTGAGACTGCCCTGGGAAATAGGGGTGACAGCTACTCTCAGCAGCTGTTGCCCTGCAGGACTTCCTACAAGACAGAGGTGTTAATTGCTCTGTGCTGCTTTGTGATACAAAGCCGTTGCTTTGAAGCTATGCAATGTGTCTTGTTTCACACCGGGCCTGGAGCAAGAAAGATTTAGAGTATAGATAACATGTGTCTAGAAGTGAATATTATTTAGCGCTGCAACCATGTGATGAATGCTTTGACTCCACCCTTTTAGAGTTGCAGCGCCCCGTGTGGCAGGGTTTCCTAAAGATCAATAAAAGAGAGGAACAGACAGATGTGTTTCCAGAGTAGTCGGAGATTTGTAACTGGAAACATCTCTCTGTCTGCTCTCCTCGCGAGTATAAAAGAATCTAACTCTCTTGTCTTTCTTGTGTTTGTTAAATTGTCTCTAATAGGTATTTTAGACCTGACATTATTTGGTCCTTCGCAGCCGGATGCCAATATACCGGAAGGATTCCAGCGGGCATGGTGGACCCCAGTAAAGACCGTGCGCACGGCAAGTTTCCTAGTGGAAGCTTATCAGAACCTGTTAAAGGGCTGGCGCTCTGCCTGCCTGCTGGGATCTTACGGTTGACGGCTCTGAGGGGAAGACAGGAGAGGGTGAGTAGATTCTTGTTTAAATGTGTGGCGAATGACTGAGGGTCATTGCGCGAATAAGAAAACCCTGGACATTCTAGACTCTAACAGGTAAAAATAAAACATAATATCCGTGAAGGGCGTCCGAAGCCCTTGGCCAAAAGTTCGTGGAAAAACAACAGGCGCACGGAGCCTAGTATAAACCTGCAGTAAAATTTAATAAATTGGAAGTAAAATTGTAATTGGAACGGATGGCGGAGTCCGGCGGAGCAGGCGCTTAAGTTCCGCAACAAACGTATGATTGTGAGTGTGATTGGAGATTTAAATACCATTTGGTGTTTTATCTCATATAAAAACAGTAGGGTTGTAACCAGCAAACCTGTCCTGGATGCAGAGGTAAGAACCCCCCACTCGAAAGAGTTGAAGCGGGGGTTACCACTACAGGTATTTTTAATTGCTGGCCTGCTGAAAAGATCTCCAGTTTATAGGATTCCCTATGAGTCGGACAAACTGGGCTAAATTGTATAAATAAATAAAAAAAATGGGCAAAGTATAAGCAAGAATAAGCCAACACACAGTTTGAAATCAAATGACTGGAAATATGTTGAAAATCAGGATCCGCATAAAATAAAATATTTAGATAAATGGTTAACAAACTACAACTTTGACGGCCGTCTAAATTCACAGAAACTAACAGTATTGCAGGATAAAATAAAATAAAAACAAAGTCAAACCCACAGAAATCAAAGAATTTGATGTTTTATAGAAGGGAGGATGATGAGACAAGTTTCAGAAGTGTGAAAAGGCAGGCAGACGAGCAGGGAGCAGCAGGAGGGGGAGGGGACGTAGCTGAAGTTACCAAATACCAAAATAACAAAACAGAAGGTGAGAAACAAATAATACAAAATGCAAAACTATACCCCGACTTGCCCTCACCCCCACAATATGAAAAAGGTAGTGAGGGATCTATTACTAGATCACAAAAAGCAAACTTTAAGTGGTCTAAGAACTGGGGAGAAATTTTGGTGCAGGGAGCTGTAGCTCCCACTGGGCTTTTTCTCCCTCCCCCATGTTGCCCTTCAGAAGAGGCAAATAGTCAGCCACACACACACTGATCTTTATCCTATGATACAAGTAGCAAATCCTACTGTAAGGGACGATGGAGCAGCGCCCACGATTCTGGTATATAGAACGTGGACCCTGGAGGATATAAAAAAGGCGCTTTTGGAGACAGCTGATGTTTAAAAGCAAAAACAGGACAGTTGTCTGCATTTTTATTATTGAGCATTCCCTTTTCTAGTGAAGGCGTTTCTCTTGATTCCGATATTGTTATAGTTAGTACATTTTCAAATACATTCCATATACTAGATTAGTACTTGGAGCTTTGGTAATATACTTTAATCTAACACACTATTGCTATTAATATTAACAAAGTATATCAGAAATTAAACCTAAGTGTTTCCAAGATTCCTAAGTTTGTGAACAACTCCAGATGCAACTCTACGCTCCTGGGAAACCCCCGACCTCTGACCTGTGAGCCGGGGAAGATATTCTTTATGGCCTCCTAATTTAAAGCCTTTCAGGAGCATGTTTGTTTTATGGCAGCTTTAAGTTACAGCCTTGCCAGGCTCTGAAGTCCTACCTTGCATCAGCTTGTCCAGATAGGAATGTTGATCTATTTAAACGCACATGGCATTAGCTTAACTATATTAAACCATAAAAATAGCCATATTTCCTTAACAATACCCAAAACAGAGTTTAGACCAAAAGTTAAGCATTATCCTTTAAAAACAGATGCACAGGAGGGAGCCAAGTCTTGTTATATGTAGATGATGTTTTATTAGCATCTCCAAACATGAAAATCTGTAAACAAGACACTTTAGCGCTTCTAAAACATTTAGCTGAGGAAGGTCATAAGGTCAATAAGAATAAACTCCAACTGTGTAAAGAACGAGTAAAATATTTGGGTCATAATTTAAGTGCAGGAGGGCGGACCATAATGGAGGATAGAAAAATAACGATTCTCCAGGCACCAAAACCGCAAAAAAAAAAAAAAAAAAAAAAACAAAAAAAAAACGGATGATGTCTTTTCTGGGGTTAACTAACTATTGTCGAAACTGGGTGCCTAACTATGCAGAAATTGTGGCCCCTTTAAGCAAATTAATGTATGAAAAGGATCTGAAAATGTCTTCCTCTTTGGAATGGACAGAGGCAGCAGAGACAGCACTAAGTGAAATAAAACAGGCCCTAGTGTCAAGTGCTGCGCTCGCCTTACCAGACTATAAAAAAAAACATTTTTTCCAGATGGTGGATTGCAAAGGTCAGTATATGACCTCGGTGCTAGTTCAGCAACATGGTGATAAAATGAGACCAATAGCATATTTTTCTTCCAAACTTGATAGTGTGGCGTGTACCCAGCCTCCCTGTGTGAGAGCAGTGATTGCTGCTTCTATGGCAGTAGAAGTTAGTGCTCCTATTGTACTGTTTCATCCATTAACATTAAAAGTACCACATGCAGTTTCAGCACTATTATTACAAACAAATATGACTTTCTTATCGCCTGCGAGGCATCTCTCCTGTATGAGTACATTATTATCACAACCTCATCTAACTATTGAAAGATGCACGATTTTAAGATCCTGCAACTTTGTTACCTCTTCCAGATGATGGTACAAAGCATGATTGTCAGGAAATGGCAGAACAAAATGCAAAGAGTAGAAATGATTTAAAAGATCTACCATTAGATCACGGTGAAATACTTTTTGTTGATGGTTCCTCAAAGAAAAATGTACAAGGGGAAACTCAAACCGGTTATACAGTAGTGACTGAAAAAAAAAAAAAAAAAAAAAAAAAAAAAAAAAAAAAAAAAAAAAAAAAAAAAAAAATAGTGTTAAAAGCTGAAAAACTTCCCTCACACTACTCGGCTCAGGCTGCAGCATTGATAGCGCTAACCACCGCTTGTAAACTAATGAAAGATAAAGCAGTGACGATTACACCGATAGTCAATATGCGTTTGCAACAGTACACACGTTTGCACAGTACTGGCAAAATAGGGGTATGATAACTTCTACAGGAAAACCAGTAACTCGTGCAGACCTATTAAAATATTCTATTTATGGATTTATTTCTTTTTTAAGAACTTTTAATGCATTACAAAAGGTCATTTCATTTCAAAAAATGCCTACAGAAAGAAGAGAGGGCTGCAAATGAAATAAGGAAATAAAGTTAATAAATAAATAGAAACAGGCTCTAACTGTAAGAGGCATTGCTCCGATAACAACAAACTGCAGTATGCAACCGATTCTAGATAGTTTCAAAATCAGTCTTTTTAAACTGATCAAAACTTTAGGATAGATAAAATATTATTAAATCTACAGGAATTATGGATGAAGAAGACAGAATAAAATAGAAGTAACTCACTTGTTGACTAGAAATTGATTGAATATAGAAAAAGTTTGCTACACTGTACAAATTTGTTGTTGAAGGATAATATTAAGTTAGAAATAACTTATGGGTTAATCAAAGTGGATCTGGTGGAACTTTTGTAGAGAATAATGTAGATCAGGAGACTTGCAGCCCCCCCCTTGTAGCAGCTCCGCAGGGGGGCCACAGAGTTGAGCTGTAACTTCTACCCCCACTAGATTCAACTAATTAACATGTGAAGCCTTTAGCATACCACTATTTTTAAGTGCGAAGCAACCCCCACTTGTAGTAACTCAGCAAGACAGAACGGGAAGGTGTGATGTAAATCACTTTCACTCCCAACATCTAAAAGTACCTCTTGACAAAATATCAGTAGAGGAACAACAAAAGGTTTTTAAGTTCAAATTTTAAAACTAGAAGAAACTAAAACATATCTGATGATTCGAGTGCCAAAAGCCTAATAAAGAATTAGGAGTTCCTCTTGAGATCCTTATCGGCTCTCTTTCCTGCCATAAAGTCGGCCCCTCCGAGAAGTGGGGGAGGGATTTTATGGTGGGGTTATAGATTTGCTTTGTGATCTTTTTATTTTTGAATTTGTTTTCGTTGGTCTGACTTTTTGGTTGGCTATTTGTTTGTGCACTCATTTAGTTAACTGTAAGTGTCCGTTCTTTATATTTGTTAAATATAACAAATTAATTTCTTTCTTTTGAGTTACCAGTTTCCTCTGGACCTGTTGCTCATCATACAGATGAGCTCCAGCTGATTGGTGTCCATATATGGGTGTCAAACTTCCTTAGCGGGCCATTCCATTTGTTCACCCAGGGAGGGGAAATTTGGTTTTTATTTTAATTTCTTTCATTTGTAGATTTAGTGATATTTTGACCAGTATTTTTTAGGTTTTTGGGTGTTAATTACCCCTATTATGTGTTAATGGTCTGATCAGCCACTATTTAAGTTCCCCTCATGTCTTGTTTGTTAAGTCAGTTTGTGCTTGAGTTTGTTCTGCTACCGACTGAATTGTACTTTGTTATGTTGATTTTAGTTTGGGCCCAATTTATCATTTTTGGATTTTCTTTGTAGACTATAGTTTTTGAATTTTCTTCAACGTCTCTCTGGCTGGTTAATGCGAAACCTTCACAGAGTCTAAATTGGTACACACGCCTTGTCAAACACTAGTGAAAATTTTTGAGGAGTTTGTAAAATAAATTATCTGACAATCATAAGAGTTAAATGAGATAAGGAGTTTTAAAACTGTAACATGAAGTGTTTTGGGAAAATAGTAATCTTGAAGATTTAAAGCATGCTAAAATGAATTGTTTTGTTTGTTTTGACGAGTTTACCTTTTGGGAAAAAGGCAGCATTGAATTTGGTAGAATTTCTCAGGGAACATCATAAACCTGTTTTATCAACATCGTTATTTAAAAGTCGTAGAAATGTGATGCATTAGCAGATAATGCATCAACAGGGGGGAGAATATTGTTATAGGTTTATCTTTTATATTACTTAAATAAAATTTTTTATTTTTGAAGAACATGTTTGATCTGTGTTACACATAAAAAGTGAAAGGAAAGATATGGTCGGGTGAAAGATGTTTCTTTTGAATGGTTTTGAGTCGTTCTCCATTAAAAGATGTTCTGACAAGGGGGCTAAAATATTTTGTAACCAATAGATAACAAATTTATAGCAATTACTGAAGCATATTTTGATAAATTAACTTAGGAAAACAATTATAGAAATTAAAAATATTATTGTGTTAGCCATTTTCAGAGCATTAATTTAATGGAGCAAAAATGTTTAAAGAAATGTTTTGAAGAATCTGTTATTGATTAAAGTTATCACTAATCAGTAAAAGTACTCAGGTGGGATTATAATAATTTTTCTAAACTTGATTTTTGTTTTGATTTACATCCATTTAAAACGATTTTGAATGAAACGTTAAATTCAACGACAAGTAAAAGACCTAGGTAAAATTGATATATTCTGAAAATGTCTAGATTTGTTAAATTATACAATGACATTATAATTTCTCTAAGTTTAACTCTTTTGAATTTTTGTTTAAGGAAAACATGTTGAATGTTTTAGACAAATAACCAGTAAGATCTAGTTTGTACTATAAAAGTAATTTAAACTGGACTGTCTAATTCACATTGATATTCATTGTTTTGATGATAAATGTAAACTGTACAACTGCAGCAAATTTTAAGCTTTTGTTTATTGTTTTGTTTTGTTTGTTTAGTTTTATTTTATAAGATTGGTTTAAGAGAAAGATCTGCATATGTTTAACATTTTGGCAAAACATTACTTTGGAAACATGTCTTTTGAAGCTGGTGGTAACAGGGTTTTGTGCATTAGTTTCTCTGTTAGTACCTGTATCTGTATATCCTACATCTGCTGAAGATCTAATACTCTCTTTGTCTAGTGTTTTATTTCAGAAGAGGCAACACTTACAGAAACGTGAAGTGACATGGAAAATACAGATACTGATCCGACATACATCGATGCCATCGGAGTCCCTAGTGGAGTGCCTGATGAATATAAATTAGTTGATCAGGTCGGGGCTGGTTTTGAATCTACAATTTGTTGGTGGTGCACGATTGACAAAAACGTAGACAGAATAAATTACATCCATTACAATGTGCAAAAACTGGGAAATTGGACACAGGCTGGTTTCGAGGCAGTGCATGAACAGCTGGCTGCTACTTCACTGATGGCTTTCCAGAACCGTATAGCTCTTGACATGTTGCTGGCTGAGAAAGGAGGGGTGTGCATGATTTTTGGAGAAAAATGTTGCACATTTTTGCCAAACAATACAGCAGCTGATGGAAGCTTAACGAAGGCCATTACAGGGCTTTGCACCCTTAATGGCAAAATGAAGGAACACTCTGGAGTGGATACTTCCATGTGGGATGCATGGATGGATGCCTTTGGGAAGTATAGAAACCTTGTGTCCTCTGTCTTAGTATCAATTGCAGTTTTGCTGCAATTTTGACTTTGTGTGGATGTTGTTTTGTTCTGTGCCTGCGTTCTTTGTTTAACCGTCTCATTACCACAGCGATTTCACCCATGGAGGACCAGATGGCACGGATGTATCCTTTATTAGAGAAAAAATCTGATGTTGACAAAGCCTACTCTGATGATGACTCTTCTTCTGACAGGTATCCAGATCCTAATTTTTGGACTGGGTATAACCCCTGAGTGTAAAAATGTTTGCTTTCCAAAAAATGAACTCCCAGCGGAAATCATTTGAAGTGACTGTTTTTGGAGGGATATTAGACGACACCAAATATTTGTTAAACAGGAGGGAAATGTTAGGTAAATTGTATTTTTAGTAATTATCAAATATTTGTTGTATCATGTAGCCTTGTAGTTACATTTAGATAATGTTTCTGTGTGTTAAATAACTTTGATTCTATCCTGAGACTGCCCTGGGAAATAGGGGTGACAGCTACTCTCAGCAGCTGTTGCCCTGCAGGACTTCCTACAAGACAGAGGTGTTAATTGCTCTGTGCTGCTTTGTGATACAAAGCCGTTGCTTTGAAGCTATGCAATGTGTCTTGTTTCACACCGGGCCTGGAGCAAGAAAGATTTAGAGTATAGATAACATGTGTCTAGAAGTGAATATTATTTAGCGCTGCAACCATGTGATGAATGCTTTGACTCCACCCTTTTAGAGTTGCAGCGCCCCGTGTGGCAGGGTTTCCTAAAGATCAATAAAAGAGAGGAACAGACAGATGTGTTTCCAGAGTAGTCGGAGATTTGTAACTGGAAACATCTCTCTGTCTGCTCTCCTCGCGAGTATAAAAGAATCTAACTCTCTTGTCTTTCTTGTGTTTGTTAAATTGTCTCTAATAGGTATTTTAGACCTGACACCTTAGTATACAGAGATCCAGCTAAGTGCACAAAGAAGAGCACAAGCATCACTGTTATCCTTTGCTGTATTTTCTACAGTTAAATACCACAAAATGCCCAGTAAAACTACCATAAGACATCTTTACAAGTAGTTACTGTAATTTGCATTGCATTATGGGTATAGTACATAGTATTACAGTAACTTACTGTATGTTTTGAATTTGCAGTAATTTACTGTTTACACATTACAGTAGTGGTGCTGTACTTATAATATACAGTAAGAATTATATTTGATTCCCAACGGTCATCATACACTGTTAGCCTTTGCTGTGTTTTTTACAGTTAAATACCACAAAATGCCCAGTAAAACTACCATAAATAGGGTGACCATATTTTCAGTTGGGAAAACCAGGACACGTTGTAGCGAGGGGGGGGGGGGGGGGGTCTGAAAGCGGGGAAACTCTTTTGTAAATAGTAGGTAAACATACATTTGCGCTTTCGTATGTTGTTTTCGTACTGACAGCCACGCTATCTATCTTCTGATTAAGAACAGGGCTGCCCGCACTGACGCGGCTCAGGGATTACGTCACACGCAGGGCCGTGCGCAGTGCCCTAGTGCCTGTAAATATAATGGTCCAATGAAGGTAATTTAAAAAACAGGACATTTCCTCACTTTCTAAAAAAAACCCGGGACGCCCGGGACAGGACGTGAAATACGGACATGTCCCGGGAAATACGGACGTTTGGTCACCCTACCATAAGACATCTTTACAAGTAGTTACTGTAGTTTGCATTGCATTATGGGTATAGTACATAGTATTACAGTAACTTACTGTATGTTTTGAATTTGCAGTAATTTACTGTTTACACATTACAGTAGTGGTACTGTACTTATCATATACAGTAAGAATTATATTTGATTTCCAACGGTCATCATAGCTGCTTCATCGTGGTTCCCTGTTTCTGTATTTTTACTCCTTTAGTGGTTAACATATTTTTAAGGCAGAAAGAGAGCATGTACTTTTGTTTTTTCACATCCTAACTAACATTAACATGCAGTTTATCTAGCTACGTCATCAAGCGTGGCTTCGCTTCCAACTGTTTTCTGATGACGTTTGTTTTAAACTCCGAAGCTTTTTCTCTCCAAGTGCAAGTGCAGCTCTGTCTCCGTGCTGTGGGCTCACACTGCTTCAGCTCTTCAAGACAGGTAAAAAAAACACTTCTTAGAAAACTGTTTGAAGCCAAAGCCTAGTCTGGAAATGTACATTTTAGATGGAGTTAACGTAACTTATAGCATCATGCTATAATGCTATAACTTAGCATTATAGCATGAGCTGGTTTGTGCTGGTTAGCCTGGTAACATAACGTTACCTTTACGTTACTAACTCTGGTGTTTTATATAACTGGCATATTGCAACCTTATAAGTTACGTGTTTGTAAATGAGGTGAAAGAAAGGAAAATATGATGGTGTTAGTTTTTGAGCTGGTTCGGAATTAACGTTAGCTAAGGTGCTAATTTTACCGTTGAAGGTTTTAGCTTGACTTTTACCGCTTAATCTTCCTCGGGCGGCTTTGGGTTGAGATGAGCTCAGTGCTGAGTGTCTGTTAGCATTGTTGTTACATCCTTTGTCGAACAATATAACCTTAACTGATAATTGATCCCCCCCGCCCCCCTTTTCTTTTTTTATATACATCTAATGACTGTTCATTTGTTTAAACCATGATCTTGCAAATGTTAAAAGTGCAGATTAGCTACGTAGGTCAGCAAGGATGAATTTCTAACATTGTTCTTTTTTTTTCCTTTTCTTCAGATGACCTTTTTTTTTTAACTCCCAAGCTTTTTCCCTCCAAGTGGCTGTGCAGTTCTGTCCTGCTGACTGCTAACATAGCTTCATCTCTTCAAAAGACAAGACAACAGGTAAAAAGACAGCTCTTCAAACATATTTGAAGCCACAAAATAGTCTGGAAATGTAGAGGAGCAGCTAACCTAATCTATAACTTTGAGCTTGCTACAGCTGGTTAGCCTGCTAAAGTACCATTACATCTCCAACATAGTGTATAAGAGTCTGTAAATGAGGACAAAGGTGAAAAACATTAAAGTGGTTTCTGTTATTTTTTGAGTTTGTTCAGCCACAGTGGCAGGTGGACAAAAAAGTTAATTTCCAACCCTGGTTACATATAAGGACTGTTCACATGTTTAAACCATGCTCCTGTAAATTTAAAGTTAAGTCAGTACTAACAGGTGCAACTATGTACAGGTGTAAATTCTGCAGCATTTGTACTTCAGAATTTACAGAATTTTGTAGTCATGTGAAGAAACATCAACACACAGCTAATTATCGGTTTGCATGTGGAATAGAGCAATGTCCTGCTTCCTTCAGAACATTTTCTGCATTCAGGTCCCACATGCACAGGAGTCACCGCCATTGCAGAAGTCAGACTGAACACTTGTGGAATGTAATGCTTTAAAAAATGCATTTAGCGCCACAAACTGTCATTCACATCCGCTGTTTCAGAGTGGTAGCAGGATGTAGGGGTAAAATCTAGTCTAGTCTCCAGGATGAGGTTCTCAAAAACCTGTTGTAATCTGGGTGAACTGGCCCTTTAAATATAAATTACTACCAGTAATTCATATTTAAGAGAGTTTTCCTTTTATGTTTTAAAGGTATCTTCCACCAAGATGTCTGTTGAAATGGAAATGACCGTACCCACTACACCAAGGGTAATCATGCTTGGTAAGAGGAATATTTTCTATCACTATAATTTTTTCGTAGCAATGTATGTAATTGTTATGGTAGTCTGTACTTTTACTCACTAGCGTTAGCCTGACAAGGGTTTGTCTATTTTAGGAAATAGCTTGATGTCTGCAACCCGGTGGACGGTCAGTATGGAGGAGAAGGTATTTTTCCAGCCTGAGCAACTACATGACTTTGCCAGCGTCCTTGCTGTCTTTTTTGGGTCATATTCTGTCTTCAATCTGGAGTATCAGGAGTCAGCATCCACCACGCTGGAGATGATACAATGGCAAGTACTCTACACCAAGCCATATATGAATTAAATTGAATGACAGTTTGATGATGAAGAACCATAGCTGATTGCTGTATTGTACGTCTTCATTAAAAAATACAATTAATATATTTTATTTCTGTTAAAAGATTCTTTTTGAGGATCAATCCAGATGTTGGTACCAAATGCACTGCCAAAGTCGGTACAAGCTGCAAGACGGGAAGTCTTGTCAAGAGGAAAGTAGTCAGTGTCAACTCCCAGATCACCACCTTCTTCCAACAACTTGCTGAATTTGAATGGAGGACTTCCAACTAGGTAAGTATTTTACCAAATGTAAATGTTTATTATTTTGTTGTCTTTTCCTCCTATCTTGCATGCTCTGACTTTACTTCAGCCTTTTTAATATGATTTTAATGATTATTTATAAATGCCATGTGATTCCTACACAATAGCCCTTTAGAGTAGCCTGCATCTTTTCTGTGTCTGTGGTAAAAAGTGGATGTCGCTGCATCCCTTAATAAATCACAGAAATGTATAAGTGTGTAGTTGTTTAAGTGTGGTGTATTTTTATACTATGCAGTTTTCAGTTTATTAGGCACACCTTTGCAGTAATCCGTCAGCACCAACAAAATGACTAAAACGATTGTTGTACTTCATCGTCCCCTTGGGGACATTTGTAGTACACGATCTTTTGAATTACTGAAGACTGACTGACTGCTTTTGCCATAAACAATCCAAAAACCTGAAGTGAAGCCAGTCCTGCTCATTCTTTATGCAGCTTCTATTATCACTTCAGTCCAATTGATTTTTTTTTAAAACAAATTATCAACTTAATGCTGCTTTATGACAAAGATTTTATGCATGTGAACATTGTCACTTCAGCTTAATTTGTCAACTTCCTGTCGATTTGAAAATGTAGATAACTTCCTGACCATCTCATGACCTCCCACATTGTCTGTCTTATTCTTTACAGTTCAGCTTCCACAAGATGGATCCCACTGATTTTGTTTGGCGAATGGAATAAAAGTTCTTCTGATGTAGGAAATGTGTTCTATGGTTTTGTTGTTTTATAGCACATTATATTGTATTGTGACATTGTTTTTTATGACATTGCGAATATGTAATGGATTTTATTTCTACAAATCTGCTGAAAATAAATACCTGTTATTCACAGTACTTGGACTAAAATTTCTTTTATGAAATTTTTCAGTTTATGGTAAAATATTCTTATCTTAAAGAAATGTAAACTTTAATTTACAGTAAAACTCTGACATTATGTTGTGAAACAAGTTTACAGTAGACCAGCTTTACTATAAAATACAATTACTGTATTATACTATAAACTACATTTACAGTAATGCAGTTATAACTGTAAAGCACACTCACAGTAAAAATTAACTGTGAAATATCATAACAGTAAAGGTACTGTAGAATGGTAATTACAGTAACTTACTGGCAACACTGTTGCCAGTAAGGGTACTGTTGCCTTACTGGCAACAGTGTTGCCAGTAAGAGTACTGTAGAATGGTAATTACAGTAACTTACTGGCAACACTGTTGCCAGTAAGGGTACTGTAGAATGGTAATTACAGTAACTTACTGGCAACACTGTTGCCAGTAAGGGTGCTGTAGAATGGTAATTACAGTAACTTACTGGCAACAGTGTTGCCAGTAAGTTACTGTAAAATTACAATAAAAGGTCTAACAGTGATGTTACGATATATGAAGCATAATGCATCTTTTTTAATAGCTTATTTAGTGTTTTTTATTTCTTTAAGTCCTAACAATGCCATGTTCATACTTGGCTCCTCTGGATCTCCAAGATCTTACTGCTACAAGATTCAGGTTCAAATTTTGACCTGAGGTCTTTTTGCTTGGAGTTTGCATGTTCCCTTTATAGATACTTTGTCTCTGGGTTCTCCAGCTTCCTTCCCCCGTCCAACAGTATGTGTGTTAGGTCAAGTGTGGACATGTATGTTTAAGTCTCTGTGTTTCATGGACTGGCGACCCGTTCAGACTGCACCATGCCTCCTGCCCCACTCCCTGCATGGATAAGTAGGTTTAGATGATGGATTGTTTGATGTTTCCACTTTGCCATGGAGATTATACAAGAATATTTTTGTTCATTTAGCCCAATTGACACATTTGTGCAATAAGATCCTTTTCATCTCTTCTAATTGTGGCTCTTACTAAAAGAAGTAACTAAGCAAATGTTTCACTAGGACAGCTGGAGTTTATTTCAGGTTAGTTAAGTAAATCAATTATAATTTGTTAGGTGTCTTTCTAACATAAACGTTAAAACCGAATCAAAGGTTGCATAAAACAGACATAAGGGTGTGCAAATAACGCAACCAGGTCATAACCTATTTATTTTTCACGGCTCAAATGTTGCAGCCCAACTGAAATCGAAGCTGAGAGCAAATAAAAATTCACCGGCTAGTAATCTATTCTGCCCTGGGTATTTAACACGTGTTTCCACAGACGACACAGTGGAAGCTGAATTGTACTGATGACTACTTGACCACTGTGCTCTGTACGGTGTCATTAGTTCTCAGTCAGATAACACCCTGCATCTAGTGTGGATCAGAATGACAGTGGAGGGTTTAATTTTAGGATCCGGTCCGATAAAGAACCCAGTCTTTTAGACAATAAATTTAAGCATGTATAAAACTAAATAAAATGTATAAATACAGTATATTTCTATATTTTTCTGACTTTTTAACTATAATACACTATTCTCTTGTTAGTGTACAGCACAGAAAGCTTTAAAATAAAATCTGAAATCCTTTGACCGATGACCAAAAGAATTTATTTCATGCACTATACTTCACATCTCTGTTTCTGTTTAGGATTATTTAGGATGCACTTGTAGACATCCTTACATATCCCGTGGCAGCTGTGCTATCTTTTGTGTCTTTTTGTGCCTACAATAATCCAACATCCATTATTATGTAACTCTGCAGAATACAGATATTTATAATCTGAGCATGCTGGAGTTATGACATCATCCGGCACTGCTAACCATGACCAGCGTTGGGGGAAGCATGCAAACCGTTCTGTCATGGTGGGTTACTGCTCTTCACAAACAGGAAGTATCATTGAGACGTATAATGTGACTGATAGGTGGCTTATCTGCTGTCATGTACCAGGGGACAATGGGCTGTGAGAAGACTTGCGCGGCGGAGAAACTCCTGAGACCTCACAGGGAAGTGGTGGAAAGCCAGAAACAGAGGTTAGCCACAGCAAAGAGGAGCAGTCGGATGAGAAGCACAGATAAGGTGGGCATAGTGTGCTGTTTGTCAGTGTGCCGTTTGGTAAGCTTTCAGAGGAAAGGCTTTGACTGAACCGGGTCTGCGCACCGCCCGGATCAGCAACAGTTGATGCTTGAAGCTGTAATCAGGATTCAGCGACTGCTCTTCATTTTCGACAATCTTGCCCAGATCAGACTTCTCAGCACATCTGGTTTCCTACTAACGTTTGAATAACTTACTAAACATAAGCTGCATTGCATTTTTCCTGTGCTTCTCCTTGTCACTAAAAGATTATCCAACATGTTATTATGTAATGTGCATTAAAAGAAATGTATTACTAAACAGAGATATTTGCCTGTGGGCAGATTTGACACGTGAGTAACAACTATGTGATATGCATGTCCGCATTTCTAAAAATTTAGGAAATGTTTAATAACTCTGATAGTTTAGAAAAAAAATTATGCAATAGGTCCTAGGATCCAAGACTATTTGTGATTATTTGTGTTTGCCGCTAAGTATATTTCCACAAAGGTTAAAAAGAAACACTGATTTCCCTTTTCTTTTTTCCTCCTCAGAGAGGACTGTGTTAACTACACAAATTACTATAAAATAAATAGCACAATCATATTTCAGAGTCTGCACCGAGAATCATTAGTACATATCTTTCATAGTACATATCGTACACATCTTTCATATTAAACTTTAAGTTCCTATCTTTGCAGATTTTGTGCATCAGTTATTCATGCACACTTGGAGTAATTTTGTTTACTGGCCACTCTTCCATATTTTCCCAGCTTGAGGATAATGGCTCAAACTGTGGTTTGCTGAAGTTTTGATAACATAAGAAATAACTTTGTGATCCTTTCCAGACTGATAGATTATTGACTTCTCATCAGCTCTTGACTCCTTAGATGAAGGCATGAGGTGTTGGTTTGTGAGCTCTTTTGGCCTACTTCATGTTGTCACACATAGTATAATTAACAGATTTATATTTCAATTGGTTCGGTAGTAATCCATCCTGAGTGTGACCAGAGAAATTGAACCAAGAAAATGTAGTTGTTACATCATGGCGTTTCCAGACAGGGCCAGGTCGTTTTTAAAGCTTTTTCCCTTAATAAATTAAATGAAACCAAATCATTATTTGAAATCTTTAAGGTGGGGAGGAGGCTTTCTTCACAACCTTGTATAAGATTGGAAAAATCTTGGTACCTGATGTTGAGGCGGAGGACCTCAACATGTCATCCTTAGTACATAGAAGTGTCTCGTGTGGATTTACTAAGACTCCAAGACAATCCTTTCTCAGAGGGCGTGAGGCATGTGGGACCATTATGTCACTGATACAGCATGGTGCCCTAAAGTCATACACCATGTAATCCTACACTACGGTGAGAGGAGTAACACAGGTTTGTTTCTCAATAGCACTGACGGAGTTGGTCCTTTTGGTTCCACCAAACACATACATATTTGTCATCAGATATGATGTGCAATAGAAATCTAATGCCTAACTGAGCTCTTCTGTTTAACTGTATTTCTCTCCCAGATGAAACCAAAAACACAGATACTACTGTCATGTCTTTTGTGTGCTTAGTTTTACCTTCCCATAGACATTAAAACTAAGTGCTGATGTGTTTCCCTTTTTTCTATCTGCTTCTGAAAACAATGCAGATGGCTAGTTTGGCTGGGCTAGGTTCTGCTGAAGGCCGCCTTTTGCTTAATGGGAGATTTTTCTTCCCACTGCTGCCACATGCTAGCTCAGGAAGAGAGCCAGTTTGAGCTGCCGCATTTGTTTTGGCTTTCTTAGCTAGCATTTTGTGATCAACTGAGTTAGACTGCATAATAAAATTACAACTGAATTGTACAGTATGTAATTGAATCTGAATCTGTCTATCTGTATGTCCACCAAATTACAGCCAAATCGAAACATTCCTGTGGTTCGGTGCTTTGTTCTTCTTGAAAGTCTTGGCACCTCAAAGCATTAGCTTCTACAAGGCAGGCAGCTGTTTGGAACGTAAGCTACAAAAAGAATAGAAAAGAGTCTCAAAAAATATATTAACTTCTTTAAATCCATGTCATTTTTAACTTTTCAAATGTGAAGTGAAACAGTGAAGTTTTGATTCGTTCTTGCCCCATGACCTTGTTTACTGTGTAAAACATGCAAAGGTTATTTGTTACGGTTGTTTAAATAGTCTGAGAAACTTACACCTGTTTCCATGAGCAGATAAGAGTTTTTTCACAAAGTTATGTGGACGAAACCTTCGGCATTAACATTTGCCAAGTAATGGTAAGATAGCCAAGTTCTCCACTGCGACAGACAGTTTGCTCGGTTTGCCTTTGGGCTCATGTTAAATGGCACATTCTTGTCTAGATCTGATGTACAATTTTAGTTGAATAATAACACATTATATTATTACTCTTCTTCTGCACTTCTAATAGGATCACATGTAGAGTTTTCTAAATGTGTCATATCACTGTTCGTCAGACAATTTAAATATGTGCACCCCTACAGGAAGAGAAGGGGTAACGGACACCGTAAGAAAAAGTAAAGAAAGAAAAAAGTTTTTTAATTGACTGACTTCTGTTCTACCTGTCTGGTGCAGTTCAGATCAGCAATTTTACTCTCCTCTGAAATGAGGATGAAGAAACTACTTTTACTTTCAGAGTTAGCCATTTTATTAGATACATGTTTGGCTTCAGTATTATTAATTTTCAGAACACCTTCAGATGTAAGCCCAGCTCTTTCTTGTTTCCACACTCAGCTTTTAGTTAACGCGAGTCTTTCACTAAAGGGAATGTCAAAGCAGTTGTTTACACCTCCAGACGTGTCTAAGTCAGTTTGGCTGAGGCAGGCCCAGAGCTGCTGCTGCGCTGCCCTCTGACATCCGTTGACAGCTGTCTGCACAGGTTTAGATCCCTTTTAACATTCGAAGGTAGTCAGGCATCCACTGCAGTACTATTTAAAGAATCCATAACGCAAGTCCAACAGCAGCATAGCTAGCTGAGACGCTACATGCGGTTACTACTGTCTTCCACGATGAAAAACAAACTAATTCCTGAAGATGATTCTGTTTATTTATTATTTTTAAAAAAGTGAAAAAAAACCCTGTTTAGTCAATATGATAGAAGAGGTATGAATATCCCAAGATGTTGCTGAAAGCAGCCATTATATTTGAAACATCAGGTGTCCTTCCTGGTAATTTTCAGATTCAGCACCTTTTTTGATAAATGTTTAAACCACAGTTAGAAGACATGCGTGGGACGCTTTGACATCAACTGTGTACCTAGTGTAGTATGTCTGTAAGCTTTTAACAGGTGCTGCACAATATATGCTCCCGACTGGGACTATACAGATTGTCCCGCTGGAGGGGAAGGGGGAGTCATAAAGGGACAGCTGTGGTTGCTAAGCATCCACAGTCAGCAAAGTGTTTGTTTTTGGGCCCGGCTCTTCCTCTGTGCTTTTCTGAGAGAAAAATGCAACACCATCGTCAGCCACAGAGGGCAGCCACACTGTACATGATGTTCCTCTCTGCTCCATATCTAAGCAGTTGGGGAGAGAAAAAAAAAAACCCACACCAGGATGGTCAAAATAATCTCCTTTAATACCCTTCTGCACTTTCCTGATCTGAGATTGGATGGTAATGATGTTACTGCTGTTTGTGATAGCTGATTGGTCTGGACCACTGTGCAGTGAGTGAGGGTTTCACAAGCTCAGCCTCCAGGGAGGTCTTGGTGGCATAATGACCTGTGACGAGGCATGGCACTGTCCCGGTGTCAGTTTGCAAAAAAAAAGAAAAAGGATAAAAAAAGAAAATTAAAATCCTAGAAGGGAAGGTGCTGCAACAGAATCAGGAGCATATAGTTGGGTCGGGGGGGATGCCTGAGGAACTTATGTGACCTTGCGAGCTTAAATCCTGATGGCTCATCGACAGCGGTTGACGGGGCAGTGCGTGGAAGAATGTTCCTGGGAGCGTTCATTGATTGGACTGTTTGTGACTGCTGAGAATAAGATGGAGAATGACCAGTTCTGATCTAAGAAAAACCAAAGGCGTCCTGGAGAGGGAGTGCTGCTCAGTGCTGCTGCGCATTGCACTGCCTCTGCACCCCTGCGTGCTCGCGTCTGTGTGACTAAGCGTGCGTGTGTGTGAGAGAAAGTGATAGAGAGGGAGAAAGCAAGGGGGCGTGTTGATGTGTGTTCTCTGCTGCACAGCCTCGGTAGTGTGAGCTGAATGATGCTCGCTGGCCGTCTCTCTCTCTCTCTCTTCCTTTCTCTATCTCTCTCCTTGTGCTTGCCTGGCTGTGCCTCTTTCTGCCGAGCACTGATGAACCATTTTATGCAACATAGCTGCCATAGCCATCGCTGCTTTTCTGTCCTCCCAGTACATTAGGAAACACATGGCATTTCATCGCCACTTTGTGCAAAGGTAATGTACCATCTACTGTCTGCTGTCAAGCCGTGTATGTTTCGCTGAGCCTCGGATTGTTGTACTGACTCTGCTGCATGTTCCTCGCGGTGCTGGCGCTGGTGTAGGGAGAGGGATGCTCAGAACATTTCTTAGTGGCAAAGGTAATTGAAATGCACCCTGCTTCCTTGCTTACACTCATAGCCTACTTTGGTATGCATTTCTTGGGAGATGAATGAGCCAGTCTTGGTCTGTGCTGTGCAGGAATTGCAGGCTTGACAGTCTACAGAGAAGCCAGAGGACACTGGATATTATTTGCAAGCAATAACTCATTGCCTTATTTTTTTTTTTTTAAATCGCTTCAAGTCTGCAACAAAATGCTGCAGCATATGGAAAGAAGCATTCAATTATAATAGCAAGTGCTGTTTTTTTTTCTTTTTTTTTAGCTTTATGTGTAATGAACCATATTTTTTGGTGAATTTTTTAAAAATCCTCAAATAAAATGTCAGTGTTTTTACATCTTGTGGATGCTAAAGATGTGTGTCAGTTTTAATATATGAGAAAAGGACCAAGACTGAGGCTATTAAAGAGAACTTTCAACTAAAACTGAGCAAGTTGCTTGGATAGATAGTATTAACCAAATATGCAAGGTTAGCCATCAAAACTGGGATTTATAGGAGCTCACTGTAAGTCAGCAGCGGATACTATGTTACTGGTGTGTAGGGGTGTCTGTATGAGTGTGTGCTTGCACCTCTCTGTTATGACATTTAATAGCATGTGTTGTAAGGGGGGCATTTAGGTTTAATAAATGTGTCTGTGCACATGTATGTTTTACCAATTGCTCCGGAGCTCACTTTGCAGTGATACTAAGTCCTATAGATGGCAGCCATGAGAATGAATACAAGGAGTGGAAGTAGACGATTGACGCCGAACTATTTGTTTTTTTTCTGTGGAAAAAAACATTTCATGTTTTCTCTCTGCACGTTTGCACATACAAACAGCAGTTTCTTTTTTATTCCAAGGTCAATTACTTAAAAGGCGACCACAATTGGGTTTGTCAGTCCCGTCTCACACCTCCTGATATGAAAGAGTGCTCTGACGCTCGCCTCCCATTCATACTGTAGCTCATCCTGCCCACCTTGACAAGCAGGCATGGCCATTCATCATTTCAACCATTACCCCTGAGGTGCTAGCAAGTGGCTTTTGTCTTCACTATGCACAAGAGACAAGCAGTCATCTTTCAAGCTCAAATTTCTTGTCTCTTCAGTGAGTTGAGGGCGGGGGATTTAACTAGAGAAAGTTCTGTTGAACATATTTTTTAAGTTATGGCTCTCTTCCTTCCTTCTGTCCTCTGGTTTTCCCAGACTACATATTTTTAAGCCTGTAAACTTTAGGAAAATTATGCCATAAATTTATGATAAACTCTTGTTTTATAGTTTAAAATTTACATAAACAACTCAACATAAACAAAGTCATAACTTTTTTACACAAAATGAGTGGTTGAACATGCACCAGCAATAAGTGAGTAAATCCATAAACTTTAAAATCTTTGGCATATGTAGAACGTTCACCAGAAGGCGTTAGGTGGTGCCATCAGTAATGGAGCAGCTAATGGAGTGTGTCAGGCATTTGTTGGAGGTTTGCTAGACACAGTTGATCTCAGATAGACATGATAAAATGTATTAACAGAGCTTGATGGAATTTGATGGGGTGCATGAGGCTAAGTTGTGGAACGGTAAGAATATCTGCCATTTAGGGCAAACATGAAAGGCTTCTGTCTCCCCAAGACGGGCTGACACCAAGGGAGTGTGTCAAGCATTTATAAAACTTTGATGCAAGCTTACTTAACCATTAAATCACAAGAGCTTTGTGTGGACTTACAGGAGAGAAGGATACAACAGCTGTATGACTCGGTTCCATGCTGAGTTGCTCCTTATTTCCTGACCTGAGGGGCTACCACACGCTGCTGACCAGCAGTCTGTCCCAAATCTGTCATCCAATTTATCTGATATTGATGATGTTGTAATCACTGCTATACAGTCTGTTTTGTATTCAGAGTGTAGAACAGATATATACAGTATTAGGGCTACAACTAACGATTGTTATTGTTAGATTATTTTAAAGATGCAAGAACAAATAATTCAATTATTTTTTTAAAATAAAATATTTTATTACCTAAATGTTGCATTCCTTTTGTGAACACTTGATTTTTTTGTAGCAAAGGTTGCATCTGCAGCTAAAACAATACTTGTGAAAAGCTCCACCTTTTCTGTTTGACTTAACATCAGTACAGTGTAGTGCTTATCTGTTGATTATTTCTGGATTAGCCAACTGATAATTAGATCGCACCAGGTGCTTAGTAGTAGAGCTGGTCAGTAAAGCAATATGATATCTACCATGTGATCAATATCAAAAATACATTCGAGAATTTTGATAATTTCACTGAACTCCGATCCAGAGCCACACGGCATTCTGACTCGCACCGGAACCTGCTTGGGAGGAAACAGTATTCACATGAGCACAACCAGTCACAAAAAGTTGTAGTGCGATGAATACTGTCAAAGGCCAGTTTGACAGCATTTTGGATATTTAAAACCAAAAATTAATCAATAATTATTGAACCAGGTGAAGCTAAACCTATGCCACTTGAGGAATTTTAGGTAGAACATACTTAAAGACAAAGGTGGGGTTTTTTTATCTTAAATGCAGAATATACACATTTTTGTACAGTTTTGGCTTATTTACTACTCTTAGTGTATTGCTTTTTTAGCAAATGTCTTTATAATATATATTCCACACAAGATAGAGCCCGGCCCCACTCTGGGAAACAGCAAGGATTAGCTGGTATATACAATAGATGGATATTTGAATGGACTCTGCACTGTATCATAATGATACAACTCATTTATGTCCAGGACATCTTCAGCATGTTCCAGCTTCAACTACATTAATGCATCTTAGCTGGATATTACTTCTATACTTTGCAAAGCAAAGCATGACAGCCTTCTTAAATAGTCGAGCTTTTTTGACAAAATTGCTCCTTTTATCCTGCTGCTGTTGCAAAAGAACATATTGCAGCAAATAGCACTGGCATAAAAAATAAGTATACAGAGATACAATTGAAATGTAGTTGCTCATAATAGCAAATGACAATCAGTAAAAGTGGTCTATCTAGGAGGGCTCAACTAGTGGCATAAAGTCATTGCATTGCAGCAATCCTTTCTCCTAAACAAGCATGTGACAACAGTGGAAAGGGACGACCCGCTTTTAATGGAGAGAAACCTTCTGGAGAACAGTTCTCAGTATCTGCAGTCATATCCTCGATGAAAAAAAATAAATGTGGACACTCTTTTACAGCAACAAAATCAGAATACAGGACACAGTGTTCACTGATGATCAGAATACAATCAGCGCTCCCTCCGGTGCCGGTGTCGAGGACACCCGTACAGCTAAACATGGCCGCTAAGTGGAGGGTTAGCAGTGTGGGTAAGGCATGGCTCAGCATGGTCCTGAGTGACTGAGGCTACGCTGTAGTAACAGCTGGAACAGTGCTGCTGCTGGCGCCTGGATGTGGCCTGGATAAAGCACGTGACCCTGCCACAGTGTGAGGCATTAGTGATATGAACAGCAGGGTCCACATTGGTTGTTACATAACATCGTCTTCACTGGGAAATCTCTGTGAAGATGACTTCAGGAGACGGTGACCGCAGAGTGAAAGTGCATTATCATTGTCAGCATCCACATCACCGGCTCCGAATGCTGGTCTGTTCTGTGCATGGTAATTTAAGCATTTGCCTTTAATGTGTCTGCAGGGTGTTTTATTTTATTTAATCAGAATTTTATATACACATTCTTTGGCTTCAAAGCCTCTAGGTTTTATCTTGTCTACTCACATTTTATTGAGTACTTTTTCTTGCCTTCTTATAATTGTGAATATTGCTGACATCACTTAAGGTTGAAACACAGCTTCCAATTGAGACATTTCACCGTTTACACAGTCAAAACCAGATATTTACATACTCCGGGCCCCGTCCGTTTTTTTTTCTTGCTGTGAGGCACTAGATGAAACTAAACTCTTCTTGATTTAGCTGAGCTAGAACTACAAATTAGTTGTGACTTAAGATGAAGGCTCTCACTTCTAATTGAAAAGATTTTCTTTGATCCATTACTGGTCTATTGCTTCTGGAATATAAAATAGAATTTGTTGGTCTGGAAAAAAAAAGACAGAAATGCACGTTAAATATTTTTATTGGAGGTAAGCTCAAAAGTCCTCGAGAAAGGAACAAAAAAAATCACAGGAAATCTCAACTTTAAACATATGGATGAACGTAACAGCATAAGTTTACAGAATGGAGACAATGACTTGGATGTGAACTACAAGCTGGACCTGCTTGTGTTACACTGAAAGAAATGGATTGACTGTGAAATACCAGGCAGGATTTGGACTTTTTTGTAGAGATGGCTTCATATGAAGTAAATGTAAATTTGCATCTGAATATTAGTAAAATTAAATTAAATAATACAAATTGATTAATTAATACAGGCGTAAGTTGCCTGTAAGCTATCATTGTCACTACTGGTGATCCTATATGCTGTCCCTCACTCTTAGATATGACTCTGTTCCAAAGAAGATCCCACATTTATTAACTGCAAGATTGGCGTGATCCAGATCAGCATGGTCTGGTACCAACGTGCTTAGAGCTGCATGCAAGCAACGAAAGGACTGAATGTTGCTGCCTCTATGATCCTCCTGTTTGTTTTTCACATAGGGAGGAGGGTGAGTTACATTTCAGTTTTTTGTACGAGGAAGAGATGTGTTCCTGTATGAAAGCGTCTTTTAATATAAGATTTATGAGCTGTTTAAAAAGCTGCTTTTTAGAGTTTCACTTAAGATTTTGGCTGTGCTCTAGTCTGAGTTCAAGGAACAGATACTTCAGAGCGTTTTATGTCGCCCCTTTTAAGTTACAGGACAAAATCAGTTTTCCCCCCCCTTTCTCCTCCATCTATTAAATTCAGCAGACGCTTCAGCCGCAGTTTCTTCATAAGTCTGATGAGGAAAACATTACTGTACATGTGTGTTTGTGTGGAAAACGTCCCCTACACACCACTCTAACTACACTATACCCAGTGTAGTGTGAAATGGTGATGGCAGCATCATGCTATGGAACTGCTATTCTTTAGTAAGGATAAGGAAGGGCGGTAGAGTTGATTGGAAGAGAGTTGAAAGATAAATACACAATCATCCTGGAAGAAAAAGTGTTAGAGGCTGCATAAGACCAGAGCAGATATTCATCTTCCATCAGGTCAATGGCCGTAAACATACAGGTGGAGCTACAATGGAATAGTTTAGGCCAAAGCATAATTATGTGTAGAATGACCCAGTCAAACTTCAGACCTAAATTCAATTGATGGTCTATAGATTTAATAATTGATGTTCAATCTTAAGGGCTGCACAGTGGCGCAGTTGGTAGCACTGTTGCCTTGCAGCAAGAAGGTCCTGGGTTCAATTTCTGCATGGAGTTTGCATGTTCTCCCTGTGCATGCGTGGGTTCTCTCCGGCTTCCTCCCACAGTCCAAAAACATGACTGTCAGGTTAATTGGTCTCTCTAAATTCTCCCTAGAGGTGAGTGAGTGTGTGCATGGTCGTTTGTCCTGTATGTCTCTGTGTTGCCCTGCGACGGACTAGCGACCTGTCCAGGGTGTACCCCGCCTCTCGCCCGGAACGTAGCTGGAGATAGGCACCAGCAACCCTCCCGACCCCATTAGGGAAAAGGGTGAACAGAAAATGGATGGATGGATGTTCAATCTTTGTTTATCTGACTATACTTGAGGTACTATTGGCAAACATTTAAAACTCTAGATGTGCAAATCTATTGGAGATCTAACCAAGAAGATTTGTAGATCAAATTTAGCTGAAGGCTGTTTTATTTAGTCCTGAGTCAGGAAGCTGTACATTTGATTACAGACCAATTTAGATATTTATTTATGAGAGTAAAAGATTTTCTTCTATTTCACAATCTCGTGCTCCTTTGTGTTTGTCACATAAAATTCCAATGAAATGCTTTCCCGTTTGTGGCTGTAATGTGACAAAATTAGAAAAAGCTTAGGAAGCATGACTGTGCAAGGCAGTGTGCAGAAGAGGTCGAGTGGTTTTTGAGTCAACAGGTTTGTTTTTATGTTTGTTCTTGCGATTTGAAGCTATGTTTGAATTTGCTCTGATGGGCGGGCCAATCACACATGAAGGTGGGGGCTGAGGATGATTAAGTGGATCTTGCCAAAATCCACAGGCACTGACAATTATTTGTCAGGATTTGTTTTGTGATAAAACAGCTTATCTCCATGGATTTAATCTTGGAGTCTGTGCCTGCCTTTGTGCTTATGCTAAAGGTTTAGGTTATTGTGTCTGCCCCCATATTCACGCTGTGCTTCACACAGCTTCAGACTGATTTTAAATTAACATCTTGCTAACTTGCTGAATTACCGTCCTTTCATATGCACATCAGCAGGCTCCGCATTGTTCCATTCACACCGCTTGCAAACACAACAAAGGAAGACTCTTCTAATGTGTAGCGTGTTTGTTGGACACCACTTTCAGTTTTCATGTCCTCAAATCAGTTACATTCTGCTTTGTGTACTGTCCACCTCATTGGAGGTTAAAAGGCTGCTTTTTGATGAAATGTTATTGGCAGGCTTTGCAACAGACACACTGTGCCAGTCAGTTGAAGTCATTGCACACCTCTGCTAATGCTGGGAATAAATAATGGGATGTAAAGTGGCTGCAGAGTTATCCATTCTTTATTTATTTATTTTTTTATGTTGGGGTAAATTTTATTCTATTAGACCAGAAAAGTAATATTTTGCAACAAAAACCAAATATGTTTTTGTCCAGTGGCCTCTACAACATAGTGACTTCTGTTGTGCAGTGATTCGTATTTGTTGACTCGCTGATGAGGTACATTATGTTACAGGTCTCTTCAGGTTAGGTCAGTAGGCTTGCTGCCCAGTCCATTGTCTCCATGCTGGCCCATCAATGAGCAGGGGCGCAGGATAATTGCATAAAGAAGCTGTAATAAGGGGAATTGGATTAGATTTGCCCTAACAAAAATAAATTAAAGAGGTTATCATGACATGCAGACTCCTAAACAGACTCATTATAGCTGCTCATCCAAATATAGCATAATGCACTGCATCATTTGCTGTCAGTTAAGCACAACAATTTAGCAGGAGTTTCAACAAATAACATCATGTTTGACCAACGTGACGGCCCTTCGAAGCTTTAACCATTATCTGATATGAGATGTAGGGCAGAACATGCAAAAGCGCAAAGGATCCCATTACAGAGGGGAAGAAATATTTCTTACTGCACTTTCTGACTCAAATGATCTAAAACTTTTTTCTTCCGTCTCCCGGATTTATAGACATCCATGTTTTTTTTACTAAATATTTCATTACCCACGCCAGGTGTCGGTGGAGCCACTTTCCAACATTAAGGATGTTTGAGAAATAGAAAGGCTTATGTTTTTCTTAAGACCGTGCACGGATAACCTTTAAAATGTGTTTCGTCAAAACGGAGAGAAGAGATCAATAATCTTCAAAATTCTTACTAAAAGCTATCGGAGATGTAATCTGTTTACATCAGAAAGGGAAAGGTGGATTAGTGAAAAAATATAAAAGGGGCTCAAGAATAAAATGTGGACCGTACTATTGTTGATGAGTTCATAGCCTCTTCCTCCTTCATGTATATTTTATTTGATTGTACTTTATTTCTCTTATAAGTAAAACTTGTCTGCAAGTGTCACAACACTATATACATTCAAGTGTCTGTTTAGCTGGTTATTCTTTAAAGCAGTCATTTAGATCTTGGAGATTTGTTGAGATTTTATATATTTATTCTGAAGGCAAAACTTCCAGTAGTGAATTTAAATGAAATTATTTTTTGTTTGTTTTTAAACGTATTTATAAAAAAGTTTTTTTAAAAAGCAGTCAGAAATGGCCAACTTTATACTAATTTGTTATTCTAGGATTTAACGGTCCTTTTTAAAAAAATTTATTAAAGGCAATGAACAACAAAAATAAATAACATGCAAAATGATATTGCAACACATAAATAGCTGCAGACGATACAGCAACCTGCGTGCAATAAAATGTGGAGCTGTTCAAAGGCACAGTTGTTGCTTTGAGAGCCTTGCCTTGCGGCTGGGTAAGGTACAGGACAAAAACACCCCACTTCCAGATGTCTTCCTGGGTTAGGGAGAATCTAGCGCTGCCCCTGCCATGAGAAACAAACACTAATTGCCCACTGGCCCCTGGTTGGAGATGTGCAGCTGGGGACAAGTGGTTAAAAATAGCATCACTTGTTCCCATGAGTGGCGGGCACAAAGCAGCGCAGCATTAGTATTCAGCATTGAAACACGGAGTGGATTTTAAACAAAAAAGAAAAAAGGTCATCTTCTGGCCATGGTCACAAATGTTAATGTTGGCTACCAACAGAGTACAACAGACTGGGGCAGTAAACTGCACCCTGGGCTTTGTCCCTCCATAGCCCACCTTACTGAACCACTGTCCTCTGAAAGATCCCAGGAAAATATTGCATGGAAGCAGCCAAGGGAATGTCATGACATCCGTGTTGTTTTGCTTGTAGCTCAGCAGCATCCATGCTTGTTAGATGAAGTGCTTGTCTCCACGCAGCGATGGCCCTTTACACTTGAGTCGAGTTACAGTTCTCCTTCTATGACACAAAAGCAGCATCTGGTTCCACCTGACTGGAACCATGAATAATTTAATAGTGGGCATTATTATTTCCAGCCAGCACCACTAGCTTGGCAATAACATGCGACTTAGGTAGTGCTATCAACCTCAATCGCTAAGTGGTTGAACACAGAGAGAGGATGTTATTTTTACCTTGCTGGCATCTTACACTTTAGTGGGTTTGTGAGTATCTGCTTGAATGAGTGCTTCAGTGTTATTTTTAAGTAGTACGCTTTGCAGTGTTTGTTGGGTAAACAAAGCTGTGCTAAGCACTGAGGAGAGCTAATACAATCAAGATAGAGGCCACAATCTAGTTACCCTGATGCCACTCACCGAAAGCGTTCCCAAACAAAATTCTCATGAGACAGCGCTATTATTTGATTTTTATCACTTGAAATCTACAATTAAATACTGCATCAATAAGTTTTTTGTTCATTTATCTAACTGAAGCTATCCATTGAGGTGAAAACATATTTTGTTTGCACACCTCAAGTTGCTTGGTGTCAAATCACTTCACTGCTTTTGCTGAAAAGTCTGGGGGACCAGCATGAAATTCTCATGGTGTGAACACACTGAGTGAAAGTATCATGTACTCACTTTGTGTCATAAACAAACTTCTTTGTGAAATGAAGATAAGTTTGAATTTTAGGGTTATAAACCTCGGGTAACAAGTCAGCGGTCTAACACAGGGCAGCATCAAGATATAAATAAATGGACTGAACTTATATAGCGCTTTTCCAGTCATTTTGACCACTCATAGCACTTTACACTAGAGTCACATTCACCCAGTCGCACTCACAAACACACACATTTATACACCGATACGCAGATCGGTAGGCAATTTGGGGTTAAGTGCCTTGCCCAGAGGCACATCGACATGTGGCAGGAGGAAGCTGGAATCGAACCTACAACCGTCCGATCGCAAGACAACTACTCTACCATAGAGCCATATATGGGACAAAAGACCGTGCATGCACACCCACTCATACCTAAGGGCAGAGACCAATTAACCTAACATGGGACCTGGAGAGAGCCAGGGCATGCATGGGAAAAAAGTACAGGCTGGGATTCAAACACATCATCTTCTACTTTTTAAAATATCACAAGTACAACAAGCTATTAACTTTTGATTACAGAAGTTTTAAAACAGTGACAATTTGTGCTAATTTAGTTATTAGGCCATAAATGTCTATGGTATATTTTTTTCACTTCAAATTTTCCCGTCAAATTAATATTTTCTTTGAGCAAGGGCAAAGTGTAGCAGCCACCTTTAAGTAGACTAACCAACAGTGCACAACAGGTAGCGTCAGTGTGGCTCTGGAGAAACCTCTGGTCATGCTAACACTTTCCCTAGCATCACTTTAAAGTGATGTTAAGCCATAGAAACAGTACGGTGAAAAATTCTAGCAGTTTTGAAACTGCATTTCATTAAACATCTTTTACACCTTGATGCCGTCAACTGATGTGAACTGACGGTTCACGTTTCCAGAATAACCTTAAAGTATAACAGTAACACCAGTAATTCAGATATTGTTTCCAAGTACATATGTGTTACACAAGGACAGTTCTTTTCCATGGATTACAGAAACGTAACCAGTGAGCAGTGATTGACTTCATTCTTGTGATCTTTTCAGCTGAAAAATGATGTTTTGCCCCTTCACTGTGTGGACAACGTTCATCCACTAGAGGACAACAGCAGAGCTCCACAACTACACCAAGAGTCCCTGAACCACCAAAAGCTCCATCAAAAGTTACTGGTGAGTGCTCTGTGTGAAAGGGAGATAAAGGCTTGTTGACGCTCACTATATCATGGGCTATTAGGGGCAGTTGGAGTCTCCTCTGGAGGCATTCGCCTTCAGCTTTTTTCTGAATTTATTTTGCTCTCCCTTTAACTGGTGAACCACAAATAATCTTGCCTTCAGTAGTTGGGTTAATTTTAAAATGAGCTGTGCCTACTTCTGTTTATGTTCTTTGAATCCTTCCTGGTACCGACTGAGGTTAAATTTGCAGATTTATTGGTATTTTCATGAGTGAAAATGTTTAAAGAGATGTAATTTCCTATATAAAATAATATAATGTACTTACATACAAGATAGCGATGATCGTCAGTTTTGTACTCAAAGGTAAACTATGGATGAAGGTGCTTCTTGTTACCACACACATATCGACCACCCCAACTGGCTTGTACTGGTTTGGCTACCATTTTTACTTTAGAACTACCTTTTCTTCAAGAAACCAATTTGATGATTTTAGTTTTGTGACGTTGTACTATTCAGCTGAATTAGCTGTAAGAAGATGGGTTCACTGCAGTCATAAAGGCATGGACACAATCAACAGCATTGCTTAGGCAGGCTGTGGTGTTTTACAGTTTCAGAGATTCTCAATAAAATAACCTACACAACATTATGCTACCACCTCCAGCTTTACGCATTGATGAAAGGTGAGGGGAATCCATGCATATTTCTGTCTCATCATCTTAATATTCATCGGATCAGGCAGTGTTTTTTCAGTCTGTTGCTGTCTAATTGTGATGAGTCTTTGCTCAGTTTAGACTCAGTTTTCTCTTATTAAATGAAAGGAGGGGCATCAAGTATGGTCTTTAATCAGTCTCCTTAAAAGTTTGATGAGTTGTATGTTCAGCGATTGTCTCCCAGGTGTTTTGGTTGTTAAAAGTGGTTATTCAAGCTTCTGTTGTCTTCCTCTCATCTCACATCCGTCTCCCCATCCCACTTTAAACCCTCTCACCACGAAGCAGTTTTTTTTTCCACAGGACTGCTCCTCACTTTCTCTTTTTCTGACAATAAACCGAAGAGATGGTTGTTCGTGCAAACCCTTATAGATCAGCAGTTTCTGAAGTCTTTCACTGACAACTATGCTGCATTCAATCTTATGTAAATCCGATTTCTTCTTCGAACTTCAGCAAGTAGCTTGCATCACATATAGATTACTAAATGTATTGAATTGCTTCTGTCTGCTTCCCGTAATTCCATGTGTTGTTATTCTGATCCGGTAGCCATGTTGCTCAAAGTTTTAAGGTTTTTAAATGAGTTTTCTAGCGCTTTTGCAGGCTTAGTCTATTTCAGGGATTCCTTGGCAATGTAGTCCCACATAGACTGGTGGTAAGTCTGCTGATTTCTCCCAATGTGTGTAGACCAGTTTAAATAATCTCTGTTAATTAGATTCCAGTGCAGCAAAACAGAACGAGCTGAGTATTTATGTGTGTAATTGTGCCCACGAGGCTGCTGGCCCTCCTTCCGATGTCTCGTCAGCACTTAGCAGACTGTTGTTTTCATGTTATGGGTGACATCTTTTCACTAAGCCATAAACCGAAGCTTTGTTATTAACAGTTTTTGTGTGTTGATTCACAATGGAGCTGACATTTGCTAATGGTGTGATGAGTTTGAGGAACAATTTTGGCTGCATGGTTTCCAAATAACAAAGCTGTTGCCTTGATCACAAATTTTAATGCCATGCTAATTAAGATTAGTTCAGATAAAAGGCAAAAGACAAAGGCTTGGATTCTTAAAAGGCTTGCAGATCCCTCAAACCTTCTTGTCTCGCGCTGAGAGTGTGACCCCCTTGCGTTAAAGTCCGCCAGCTGTAGTCTGGTGGGGTGTGAGGTTAGCACCAAGTACCGTGATTGTTTACATAATGATGGTGGTGTGAACCTTATTTTTAAAATTTCTGCCCACTTGTGACAGAGCTGCTTGATAATTAGCTTGTCAGCATGTCTTCAGGGTTTGCTTGGCATTTCAGTCACGCGCAGCAGGATGCTCAAAGCAGCTGAGCATGGCTAGAAATAAAGTGGAAAGTAAAACATTTGTCCTTCTTATTTCCAAAGATCTTTCTATGATTTCACATGAAGATTGTTTAAAGACTTGATGATTAATGAGACTTATTTAGCAAGAATCTTTGACCAATATGTGCCAGACCTCATCTACTGGCACATATTATCATAATATTGGAAGGAATCTAATATCACAAAAAAATCGCCAGTTCTTTGTAGTAACCATATGTCTGATTCTTTAGAGGCAGGCAACAGATAATGGAAAGGAAAAGTAGGAATTTTAGTAATTTAAAGTGTGGATGAGAGGCAGTGATGTTGGGTCCCTCAGGAATAAAAAAAAGAGACGATGATGAATTCAAAAAAGTCTGTCACAGCGTCAATAATTACAAATATTACATGGTCCTATGTAACACTGAGTGAGGTGATTATGAAAAACTGACAGAGTGGGGGACTTCTTCAGAAAACTCCATTAGCCTGCAGCACTGGTATTTTACGACAGAGATGCAATCAGCGAACTTCTGTTGATGGTGTTTTCCCTTTGATGCAGCTGACTGTTGCTGCGCCGTCAAATTTGTGAGCAAAAGTTTGAAGAACAAACGCTGGTTTTAATAGAAGTGATGCTTTGAGTCTGGGGACAAAAAAAATCTGACTATCTGAAAATGTAAAGAAAATAATCCAATGAGTTTCTTTGGTTAAGCACATCTACTTCAGGGTTCTCTCCAGTGTATTATAAAACTGGTGGGCCACCAGGCTTTACTTGTGCCCCCACCAGGCTAAGCATTGCATATTTTTTAAGTCTTTTAAAAATGTTTGTATTTTTTAAGACTTTATAGTTGGTCTTCAGGTATTAATCTTCCAATCTTCTGATAATACATAATTATCAAGTGATACTTTCAAATTTCCTGTCAACTTTAAACATTTTTTTAACTCAAAAACACGACTGGCCGCTGGATGAATGACTGACCTAGTACCCAACCATTGGCCTTAGCAAGTTGTCTGGGGGAAACCTTGTACTTTCTTACATACATTTAGCTAAATTTGTCTATTGTGCAGTGTGCAGTGTATTAAACTGCTGTCACACAGTTTAGTATACTGGCATTTTTTAGTTAAGTGAGTGCAAACAGGAGGAACTGATGGGGAATTTCCAGAACATCAAACTTCATGTATTTGAAGTATGTGTATCATTTTGGTGTGCTCCCGTCACGGCAACCAGGGCCGGCCCAAGACTCCATGGGGCCCTAAGCGAAATTTGGTTTTGAGGCCCTCTAGTTCTGCTAACAACGTGGACCGGCTGCAATCAGCAGTCCGATCATTAGGTCATTCACACACCTGCTATAAACTTATTGCATCTCTCTGGCAGTGCTGTTTACATTATATACATGTATAATATAGGATACATTTATTGGCCAACTGATTTATCGACCAGTTGATTTCTGGGCGCCGATTTCCTTAATTTTGGGGGATCGTGATCGGCCGATACTTACATGTGAAGCTGATCTTATCCCCTAATCATATCTTCGTCAGCAAAGGTTTAAAAATCAGTCTCTGTCCTTTTCTGCTCTACAGTGAGAGGTTTGACTGACAGACCAGCCCACCAGGTCAGGTCTGAACGTTTGGAGTTAACAATATTCACTCCATTGTTGCCAACTCAGTGACTTTCTTGCTATATTTAGCGACATTTCAGACAAAAAAAAAATCATATCAGCCAAAATCAAAATCGGCAGGTAAATTAATTTCTCTTAAGCGTTACTCCAATAGCTAAAAATGTAATGTATACCAGGTGAGTCTTTCTCCCCTGGAATGTGGACCGGTACTGGACTGATTCTGAGCCTTCAAAGGATTTTCACATAACTTAGAAGTTGATGTAAAAATAATGTTTGTTTTAGCCACAAAAAGTTTTAGTCATTCAGCATCCTGATGGGAGGGAACTGGCCGACTGGCATCATTTGGAGTTAATTAAAATGAAAGAGTCTGACAGGCTCATAAATAATAGTGAGATCTTTCTGTATCTGTGTGGGTATCAGCCATGTCAGAGGGGTCATAAGACGGAACAATAATGCAGAGAAATACAGATCGCATTTACCTGGGACTGATTTATAATCTGCATTCTCATGTAATTTAAACTTTTTAAAATTCTGACATGTTCCTCCAAGTTCTGCAAAAGTAAAAAAAAAATTTAATAGTGTATGTCTAAACTATTCGATTGAAACTGCAGTTTGGGAAACTGAAAAAACTGGGTGATATTATGCTTGATCCGTTATTGGCTGGCGTTTGCAATTTAAGCAGCCAATCCGGTAGCTGCATTTATTTTCCTTGGCACTGATTGGCTGTACCCTGCAAGAGTGGAAATAATTAGAACTGTAGGTATATGTTTGTGCAGGGCTAAGACTGTTTCAACTGTGTGTACAATATTAATGCAGACTAAGGTATATTTGGTCTTTGACATATTAAAATAGGCAGGTAGATTGACAGGATTTTTGCTATTCACTGTAGCTATAGTGTCTAATCCCCGTAAATACCAGGGGTCCACTGTACAGGAAATTATTTGAGTCTTTATACTTCAGTTAAAATAAAAAATAGCCACTTAATGCCCACTATCATTTCTCTTGTGGGTCATTTTGTTTTTATTAGAGGCTGCAGTAAGACTTGTACACTTGTGACTGGAACATGAGTGTTACAGAGTCCCATGCATTATGCGCTTTTGCAAGTGGGGAGAAGCATATGGAGGCCATAAGTGCTAAAGATGCATAGCAAAAGAACATCAGCTATCAAGTGTGAAAACACCCATAGAAAATCCTCGTTTTGCTCTTAGACCTAAAAAAGTGTTAAAATACGGATTGTAAAACAAAAGCGAAATGAATTGCTTCACAGGAAAGCTCTCACTTTCATCACTTGCATTTTTAATGTAGTCTATTTCTCCAGAGACATAAAGTTCATCTTATTTGCTTTTTCATGACCTCTCATCTAATGTCAGTGTAGTGAGATAAAAAAAACAGATATTTTCTGTTAAGAAAATATCTGTTTCTTAACAGTTAAGAAACAGATATTTTTCTTGGTACAATATGAGAGAGTTTGATGTTTATTATTTATTGTTTTGGAGTAGATGAGCAACAAGATACAAAGCAAAGCACAGTTTTTCCAGGAATAGGTTCCCTCCTCATCTACAAAAACAAAGAAACTCTTTGCTTCATGCAACCCTGACTGAACACTGACTTATGTGGTAAAAATTGCAATTTTCTTAGGGAGTATAGAGCACAAGGGGAAGGAGCTGCTACGTTAGTGAAGTGACTAAGTATCTATTTATACTGAAATATCCTTTTTCAGACATTTTCGATATGTGGGTTGCATGAGCAGATTTGCTGTCTGTTGTGAAGATAATTTAGCAATTTAGTGTCTTGTGTTATAATGTGATATGCAATGCTTGGCAAGGCGATTCTCCAAACACCATTTGCGAAACACGTGTTTCTCTTTCTCTCTGCTTCATTACTGTGGTCTTTATGCTTCACTTGAAAATTGATATGGAAGCCGTCTCTTTTCGGGGCTTATCGTCAGAACTGAGGGCTTATTTGAGCTGCATTCAGTTTGATGGCAAAGTGAATCATCAGGCCAAGAACCTTTAACACCCCAATCCCAGTATGGCAAAGTAGAGACATCATACAAAGCTAAAAATATTGAGTGTATTTTACGTTTCAAGTTTTGCACATTTCAGCAGCAAGGCAGTTCAAAATGTTTTACGTCATGAAATAATTTTTACCATCCCAAATGCTTATGCAGCATAAGATTTACTGGCAGTGTCTGCACCTTATCATCACCTTATCACCTTGCGTACATAACTACACCTCTTGAACTTGTGATAGATGTGATAGGTGAATATGAAGTGCTGCATAATTGTGAAATAATAGGTAAATTATGTCTGCTTTTGCACTTCTTTTGTTTTTGTTTTTTTACCAATGCAGTTTGTTTGCTGCAACTGCAAACAAACCACATTTGTTTGCAGTTGCAATAGAAATTTTTTTGAGGTACCTCTCTACCACTTTTGCACATATAGAGACTAATATTTGGCAGATATTTTGTAAAATAGCTCAAGCTTAGTCAGATTGAATAAAATGTGTTTGTAAGCAGCAGCTTTTAGGTATTGTTAACTGATTCTGAATAGGATTTATGCCTAAACTTTAAATACATACATGAATATGGTTTGGTCCTAAACCATTACATTGTAGCACTTCACATTGGAAGGGGAACCTTCAAATGTTCTCAATTTTTTTTTCAGCCTGTAACAGACTTACTATCAGGATTACACTGTAGAGCCGTCTATTGTATCATCAAATCTGTCCAACCTCCATGTTCCTCCTGAGGAATGGTGATGCTGCCACCATCACCATGTTAGCATGATAGCATATTCATGCTAACATGGTGCAGTGTTGGTTTTATGTGACTCATAGCAAGTCAAAAGCTGTTCAGTTGTGGTCTGTCCACACAAGAGCACCATGTCAAACAGCATTTCTACAACTGCTTTCTATTATTTCCCTTCAACTTTAAAATTATGTACCACTTTTATTGTTCGATTTCTTAAAATCCTAATAAATGACTCTGAAGTTTATGGTTGTAATGTGGCAAAGTTTGTGGGATATGAAAACCACTGCGAGGACTTTACAGACTTTTTAAAAACATTGTTTTGTTGCAGCACACCGTACACTCTTTGTAGTGGGGTTATGTTTTTATTTATCTAAAATAATTTAACGACTGAGTAGGAATTACCTTTGCCAATGAGCTTGGATTGTAAGTACGTGTTTGTGTTTTTGTGCATGTATCAATATTGGAGGCTTTAAGCGCTGGGAGCAAACCTCATGTTTACATCACTTGTAATGAAATTAGAGCTGTGTGGCGCCCACACTACGGGCCTTCACTGATCCTCTAATTCAATTACTCCCCTTATTAACGCTCAGATGCTGCTGGCTGACCCAGGACCACATTCTTCCCTAGCTACGCACCATTCACTCAACAGCTCCTTTTTTCTTCTCTAATGAACTGATTAGTTCTCTTTGTTTTATTGATGCACGTGGGTTATCCAGGATTCTCCTTGACAGCAGAGTATGACTATCTATCATGAATCCTCCTGTGTCAGGATGACACAAAAATCTTCAGAGGATAGTATCAGGTTCTGATGATTTTGGGACATTTGAGAAAATCCAAGTAACTGAGATCAAGGGTTTCTGCATTGGTGTGACGAGGAACAGGAACTGTCACTTAAATAAGCAGAGTTTTGGGTTTTCCTCAGTTTAGTCATATGTTTTTGTCACTCTTCAATGTATGTTTTTATAGAAATAATGCGCATGTTCACGACTACATTGACAGTATTGAAAATAAGGTGGTTATATGAACCATTAATCATTCATGGAGATGAAAAATAAGAACTGAATCCTGTTCATAACATATGATTTTTCTCATAATTCCATATTTGCATGTTCAAGGTTTCCCTCAGAAAACTCGCTAAGCCTGGTGGTTGGGTGCCAGGGCAGTCATTCATCCAGCCGCCCGTCGTGTAATTATACTTTTTGAGTTAAAAAAAATGTTTAAAGTTGAGAGAAAATGTGAAAATATCACTCAATAATCATGTGTTATTGAAAGTTTGGAAGAACACCAACTAAAACATGCAAACATTTAAAAAAGACTTAAATAAATAAGCAATGTTTAGCCTGGTGGGAGCACAAGCAAAGCCTGGTGGCCCACCAGGCTTATAATACACTCGGGGAAACCCTGCATGTTTACGTAACACCTAGATGTTTTCTCAGTAATAGCTTGCCAGTCATTTTTCATAATGAAACCTAGAAGTGCTTCATCACTGCTTCATGCCAACAGCATGGCGTAATGGCTCCACATTGCATCACATAATTACATCACAATCTACGCCGTGTTTTTGTTTTCTGCTGGCAAACAACTTGGTGATTAGCCGCCCATAGCTCACATGCATACCTAACAGTTGTTTTGTTTTCTCTGCACCAGTGAATAGCTCAGTCTAGAAACAAAGCAACAGTATTTGTCAGTGTTATCAGAGTCCTTGCTTGGTCTCCTTCATGGTCAGGTGTGTTTGAGCTCAGCTGACACCAGCCACCTTCATGTGCAGCCTGGCCTGTCACGATAGCCACATATGTAAGCGTCACATTATACTTTTTATTCATTCAACAGCGCCGTGGCATCCCAAGGTAAAGCCAAAGGTTATAATGTTAGAAAGCGTGCATATTGTGACACAACACCAAATATTGTGCATTGAATGTTGAAATCATAGAAGGTTTTCGAGCCGAACTAGCTACAACTTTAAAAACATTTGCTTCTTATCTCTGATTAAAAGCTGGAGGAAGTCCTTTATATGGATTTATCATATGTTTGCACAATCACCCTGTTTTTTTTTTTATCTGCCTGAGCTCATGCATGACACAATGAAGCTAAATCATCTTGTGCCAATATTTAGTCTATCAAAACTAAGTCACTGCCAAGTTTCTCAATCTCCAAGACCTGCATCGAGCTTATTAAATTTTCAATCTGCTACCGGCTCCCTTTCTCGCCTCACAGGATGAATGTGGCCTTTTAATAATGTAACTGGTTTTAACAAGATTGTAAAATGTTCATCTAACTTTCATAGACTCTTTTAGCAAAGTGACAAATTCATAAGATTGCAGGAATTATTGAGGCAGTCCATCAATCATTTATATATTTTTTCCTCCATGTAGATCTGAGTGATTTGCCAAAGTTTACAGCTTTCTGCAAAGAAGTTGCTTGCAACTGCGGCTCAGAAATAAAATAAAAGTATGACATAAAACATTAAATCACACTTCTGGAACCTAAGAGTACTTTAATGATCGCTCCTCTTCTCCTCTTCCTCATATCAAAGGTACATAAATTACACAAGTATAAATCTTGAAAACAAAGCTCCCTTCAAATGCAGCATCTGCCACAAAAGGTTTTTTTTTTATGAATTAGTTTGTAGTTGACGATTCCTCTCTGGTTTTACACACACTGTGTGTTTCGGTGACATTAGTCGTCAGGTCTGGGTGAAGGCAAAGTGCATGTGAATGCCTCTAGCTGCCGTAGCGTGCACGCTTCGGCAGCTAGAGGCATTGTTTGAGTAATGTGACCTTCATGGGGAGATTAAAATATGTAACAAGCGTACATTGATTTCTGGATTGGCCGTTGGTATTTATGGACACAGTCAGTGCATAAATATTGATACTTTTGCTGCTCTGGAGGGAGGAGGATGAGCTTGTCTTGAGAGCCAGCAGAGGGGAAACAAGTGAGAATAGAAACAAGGATTTGTATGTGATGTAAAAGTACAATTCATAGCGCATGTGATTTGGTAACCTAAATCAGCTTGTGACCCATCAGCTTTAATAGGGTCACTCTCATTACATGGTGGCTAATTACAATGCCTGTTATTTATATCACTAAGCTTCAATATCTAGTAAACGAGGTGCTTCAAGGAGTAGTTCGTACCTACATCAAGTTAAAACCCGCCTTTTTGTCTCAAAGTGCTATTTATTCTTTTTAAAAAGGTGTTTTATGATATTTTTAGTTGATGTTTATTTCTCTTTTTGTTTTTATACATGTTGCTCTTTTAGTTCAAGCTTATCTATTGACGTGTCTTTCAGTGGTTACTTTGAAAAGGAGATGTTTTAAATGAATCTCTTAGTCATGGTTACCTGCATGTAATTATGTGCTGACCTTATTGCTTTGCCTGAAAAAGGCATCGCAAGCAAAGATATTAATACTTGTTATATGAATGCACTCTAATCAACTATTTATTGAATCATGAAGAACCTCCAGGAGCGAGAGATGTTCAGGTACTGTGAAGAAAGCTTTTATGTCTAAGAATGTCCACTGAGTGTCTCCTTAAAAGGAGTTAGCAAAAGAGTAGGGCTACCTCTAGTGCAGAGCTTGCTCAGCTATGGCGCCATGCGTGATTAATCAGATCTGGCCAATGATTCAGGAGAAGTTTGGCGATGAAGAATTCACTTTACAGCGAGATGTTAAAGAAATAACAAAGTAGCTCAGAAAACGTCAATACGTTGACGTTTTGGCCGTTGACTGCCAAAATGTGGCTTTAGACACCTTACATCCGCAACTCAGTCAGGTGTAGAGATTTCAAAAGCTTCTTTGGTAAAGAGATTCTTTACCAACACAGAATCAGAAAAATCTGCAACAAACCCCCCCCAAAAACGACACACATTAGATATTGTGGCTCTATTTGGCAAAGAGTAGAAAAGGACCGTATAACTAATTGGACTGTTTTAATTATTTTAAAAAATGTGGTTATTTACAGAAAACATGTCTTTTTTTTTTTGTTTTGTTTGGATATAAAGTATTTGGAGGTTGCTAATTGACCAGAGTCAAGTACCCGTTAATTAGAGTGGTGTTGGGGTGAAATTAAAGGCCGCTGAGAGCACCCAGCATTTCTCCTAGACAGAGAGGCTCGAGCTGATAAGCAGACATGGTATGAGCTTCGTTATTGTTTGCTGCAAAGCCCTCTGCTGTTTTCTCAAATTTCCCTCCTGTTGCAGTTGACAATTTCTTGTTCATCAGAGCATTTTGCTCGGATTTTCAGCATTTTTATTCTGAAAGCTTGTTGTTGACACTCATGCCTCTCGCTACATTTTGAAACCGTTGTAGGAGTTTTGTTCTTAGGAGGTTCTTCTTGATAAGTGTTAGGGGCAAGTGCTTCTGACAGTTTAAGTGGAGATGACTCAAAGTTGCATTACTTTTTCTTCAATGAAATGTGAAAAAAGTGGCTGTCAGGGGGATTCGTGCAGATTCCTTAGATCATGCTTCAATCTCTGTTTTTGTTTGTTCACTTGTCCTTTTATTTGTTAGAGTTTAGGTTTTTTGAAGTGATGTTCTGTAATGTTATTATTAGTAATAGATTCCATTCTGTAACTTGGACTAAAATGTGCATTTTGACAGGATAGAGCCTTGTATTTAAGTGATTAGCCCAAATTATCTGATCGTGACAAGAAAAGCACAGGTATACAGTGCCATTCAAAATGCTCTGCAAAAGCCTGTTACACAGTCCAAATTATGCTGCACCCTTTGCAGACTTGGAACAACTGATCAGTTCCAGTTAAAGAGGACTGATGCTTTGTGCAGTTTCACTCGACATAACTTTAGTGTAGCAAAACGTTGAGTAATGTCAGCTAAAATGCTCTTGTATCCTTTAGATGTAAATCATTTACCAATTGCCTTAATTTGCTAAAATTAGCTAAGATTGGGGTCTATGTGACCAGCTGTTGGCCATCTAGGACTTATTTCTAACAAACCCACAGCTTTGTGACCACTTCTTACTTCAGATAAAAGAACAATTAATGATAATGACAGTGTATTCCTTCAAAACAAAATCTAACTAATCCTTCTCTATTTTCCAGATTTTTTTAGTTTTCCTATCAGTAATAAAATGTAGCAAGGGATAAGTTTCACACTTGCTGTTTGCTCAGGTCTCTCTCAGTATTTGAACAGAGTTGAAAACGGATCACATCAAAGTGACGGACAGGGAGCTACTGAAATCTCTCATTGTGAACTGCATTGTAATCGTTGGAAAAAACAAACCCATAAGATTATTAAGGGAAATCCACATTCCTTATCTCAAATATGTACACCCTAACATACAGCTTTGCAAACATAAAAATATGAAAATATACTGCAGTTGAAATAAAATGGCCACACTGCTCATTGGTGATACGGCTGACAAAATCCCAGAGTAACAGGTGAGTTTTGTTAAGGACAATGATACTGATTAGTTAACATGTATTGATCTGGAACTAGATTCATTAATTAATATTAAGAAACCTTGAAACCTTTGTTGAGACTTTTACTTGAATTGCTACAAGTAACAAATGCGTCTCATACTTTGTGGAGTTTACTGAATATGTGGAATAATTTAATCGGTGCTGTTTGCGATGCTGTGCCATTGGCTAGCTGCAGCTACCTATACACACTCTGTAACTTAATACAAAGGGTTGGATGACAGCGAAGCCTTCGGCTGATGTTCAGGATCACGTTGCAGTCTTTTGCTGCAGTTTCAGAATTCAGTGAAGACTAGTTCGTCGAGCTTCAAGGCGCAGACATAGATGTGGAAATCTGTCACTGGCTACCCGAATGCGAGCTGGATATGAGGGAACTAGTCTTTAAAGCTTGCACATACTCTGTGTGGGAGAAGGTAAGGCCATTCTAGAGAGACAATTTAGAGAAATGATTCGCTATAGTGCTGAGGTTTGTGTTGCATTTAAGTTGGGGCTTTGCTACTTACTCTACTGAAATGTTTAAAGTTTTGATGTGGTAATAAAGTTATTTGTTTGAGGCAAAAAGTAGTAATATGTACAAAGTTTCCATGTTAACACAGACTTAACAGCAGAGATGGACAGCTATGCCTCCTTGTAGTGCAAGTAGTCAGGAGTTTTCTTACCCATTGTGGAAGGATCCTGAATCAGACATTACTACGAAAGAGACATAATAGGGGCAGATGTCAGAGAAAGGCAGTGAAATTTATGCCAAACGGTTTCGGATGATTCTTTTGTATTAATAATGCCAGCAATTAGCATTTTTTAGTTTTTCATAATTAATGACTTTTTGTCATAATGTTCCAACACAAAATGAATTCCGCATATCCGCTTTCTCCTTTAATAGCCCGTCAAATATGAAAATGTTGTGTAGATTTGTATGTGTCTGCACAATATTGAGAAAACATTTTTGTGTTATTATTGAACGTTGCAACGATGTTAGTGATTTCACTTGTCCCATATTTTTATGGCCTCTCAAAAAGAGCAGTAAAGACCACTCTGTACTATACTCTATACGTTTTACAGCTGGTTTCAGCTCTGGAAATATATCTGAGATATATGTAAATTAAATATACATAAATTTATATTTTGTATGAAAATCAGATTGTGCTTTTGTATAATTATTTCTAAAGAAACAACCCTATAGAGTTTTTTTTCTGTTGGCACACTAGTATGTAAGTCATTATCAACTCAAGCTAAAAATGTAGAACTTATAACAATATGTAGGCTTATAAGTAAGGGCCACTTATTGAAAAATCCATGTAGGCATTTTGTCAAAGACAGCTTGAAATGCAATACTTTTTTGTTGGTATTTTGACAGTTTCATGAATAAACACTTTCCATACCAATAAGGAGATCATACCCAAACCTGATAGTGTCCACTGTACTTAAGGTCACAGAGAGTTTTGAAGGCAATATGATCACAACACAATTTCCTGATATTTACTAAAGTCAAAGGTGAAGCTAATCTATTTGTGGAGAACAAAAATGGGAAACATTTTTTTGTTTGTTTATTTTGTGTGTGGAACCACGTACTGAGAACATTAAGCACAGCGCACAAAGTAGTCTACGTCTCCAGGTCTCGATGCTCATTTCTTAGTTTTTGCTGAAATATGATTTTTTGTGTGTGTGGCCATTCATGTGATTCAAATGATGCGACCGCAATCAGACTTCTGCATGACCCCAAAGGTGCAACCCGCATGCACAGGAGACGTCTCACAGTAATAATGGATGCCACCACCCAGGAGCTAATAGGAATTCAAATAGAAAAATAAAGTAAAAAAATCTAATGAACACCCATTAAATAGCAGACATAAAATAACTTAATACACTGTTAATGTTATCAGACTAATTATAGAGGGGAAAATAAGCAATTGTTAATTAAAATTTTTGGGGGAATTATTTTACATGATAATAAACATAAAGTTTCAGTTTCATTTTAGAGTCGGACATGCGGCATTTAATGATTCTGTTGCAAAAAGTACTGCTCGCAACCACCATTCTAACACAAACCCAATATAGAGGTTTTCATTAAAAGTATTGTTTTGTTCAATTTAATTCAGCTGATGATCCAGCCATCGACTACAATCTTAGTTACTCATGTGGCCCCTTGGGAAAATGAATAGCCCGCCCACCCGATATATATATTCAAGACACAGAGAGGAAGTTACAGTGAAAAGCTGATTTTGATTGAGCGTAAGCTGGATGACTGTTGGAAGGATTTCACAGCTAAAATAACAAGAAAAATGTAACTAATGTAACAGCAGGGGCCCAGTGTCTTACTGTTCTTTATTTATTTTTTCTTCCTGTGATTGGATTTTTTTTTTTCAGGGTGAAAGCATGATGAACTGTGGATGGATGGCTGAAAGAATTAGACATTACATTTATTCTTTACTTCCTCTGATCAGACAATTGCATGAGACTTTTCACACCCTCCTTGTGGGTGGCTAATTTGGAGCTTCTGTGCTACGAAGAGATAGCAAGGTCTTCCTATAACGGGATGAATATGCCGTCATGTGTGTCCTTTCGCATTGTTTGACATTTGCGGAGGATTTTAACCCTGGTGAAGGAAAGGGCATTATATGTCTCCTTACCACATCGCTGCCATAAGCGCCGCCTTTGACTTAAAGATTCCCTCACTCGACTTTCTCTCTCCGCGTTGACGATGACTCACACTCCAACACGCCCTGCAGAAATCCTCTCTCGTGCTCTCAACACACGGTGGGAGAGAGAGATGGGAAGGAAGAGAAAAGAGGGATGCCACTTTCATGTGGCTCTAGCATACAGAGCACCAGTTCTTCTGTTCATGTGTCCTGATCTACCTGTTTTGCACATTTAGGGAACCAGCTATCGCTCATCAGTGAACCCTGTGGTTTTCCACAGGGTGGGAAGTCAGTTGAGCTACTATACTCGAGTGAATTTTGTAATTTATAAGTGCAACTAATTTGGCTCAGTTTCAGGAGTGCTTTTCCACTTACCTTGAAAAAGAAAAGTAAAAACAAATGCTAGCATTATTTTAGCAGCAGGAGCCGAGTGCACTGAGCATTTTAGTAAACGCTGCATCCGTAAAGAGGTGAGTGAAAACACTGCCATTTATAGGTTTTCCCTCTGATCTTCTCACCTTAGGCTGCTCTCCAGCATGTGAGTTAATACTGTGCGACATTTTTAGTGATGCTGAGGTCCACCCTGCACGTGCTGCACTGCCTGAGGTCAGCTGGCTTTGGGCTTCTGGCTCTCTGGAAACAGAAAAAGACCAAGGAGACGGAGCGTGATTAATTGTTATATATGTGCAGCCGAAAACATAACGGCCCGTCTGCCGCCATTTCCCAGAACACCACCCCACAGGCTGACAATTACATAACAGGAGCCGTCCGAGCTCCTCAATTGCTTTTGTTCGTTTTATTGCATGCTAATGAGGCTGCATGGTCTGGTTAGTTGGATGTCGAGTGGGATCACAGTCATTGAACGGTTTCAGATTCTAACTGTGCAGTAGGTCTCTCCTCTCTCTCACTTTCACTCATGTCCCTTACAGCTGTGAGGTTTGGTTGTGGTTAAATGCAAAAAAATAAAATAAATTTTAAAAAAGCTGTGTCTCTAGGCTGGCTTAGATTTAGGTGCTACTCTGTGTGTGTGTGGTTTTTTTTTCTATTTTAGAAATTGCTATTTTTTGTGATCTGTTTCAAAACATGGCCGTCTCATTTTCTCTGTGTGTGTTTTCATTTAAATAACTCCCTCTACCCAGAGGGCTTGAGTGGTCTCTTTGTGCTGTAGCCTTGTTTGCTTTGCTTGAGATTGCATGGAGTACCATTATACAACCCCGTTCATCAGCCGCCGGGCTGCTAGGCGTGAATGGGAGAATCCGTACAACCACTCTCCCCCTCGTCTTACCTTTGTCTAATGCGTCCATCTCATTCTCCATTTCATCCTGACCTCCGGGTTTTTTCTAGTGCATATTTTCTAAGATAATTGTGGTCTTTCCCTGACTAGATTGCATCAGCAACTCTGTAGGAGAGTTTGTTGGATTTATGGTATGTAACTAGGTCAGAGCAAAGTTGACTCTGGTTGAGTGTGAAGGCATGGAGGCCAGTGGAAGAAAGAATCAGTGATTTGTCCTTTGTTGTCAATGGTCTTACTGTAGGCGGTTCCTCTTGGTAAAACTGAGCAAAAGGTTATATTTTCACAAGATTCTGCCCTCTGAGTACACACACTCAGCAGTGCTGTTTGTTTGTGATTCTGTTCTGCTGGTGAGGCTGGTTTACCAAAGAGTTTATTGGAGGTTTATTTCTCAGCGTCTACTAATATGGTGGCAATCAGATATGCAAAACATTGGCACGTCTCATTCCTGTCTCATTTACAGTGATGTTTGTATTCTCATTAGTCTACTTAATTTTCCATCCATGGCCACAAATTCCAGAGTTTGTTAGAGAATGTGAGTGAGCAAACCGGATCAGAGAAACATAGCAGACAAGTCAAGAATGAAGCTGTGGATTTGTAGATAGCAGCGCTTGATTGTAAAGCAATATTCTAAGCTTTGAGCTTCTCATAGAGCACCGTTCAATCCATCATCTGAAAATGGAAATGTCATGGCACAACTGCAGATCTCTCAGGGGGTTGGCCACCTAAGGTAACAAGCCAAGCAAGAAGAGCAGTAGAGAATTGAACGGTTTCAGATTCTCTACTTTAAGAATATTAATTTTAATACATATGATGGGAATATTTATGCTTTAAAGTCCATGCCCACAACAAATTGAGACATTTGTGGCAAGACTTCAAAATTGACATTTTCACACATGTTTTAGTGAGTCCAACCAAGCTTGAACTTTTTTTTTTTTTTCAAAGATAATGGGCAGAAACTGTAATCTCTAGATGTACAAAGTTGGACCATGTATCGTTTTAACTTCTTTCTCCTCATTGTGTACTACTTGTTAATGATCCATCATATGAAATCGCAGTGAAGCACATTAAGATGTGTGGTTGCAATGTGTCCAAATATAGACCCATTCTGGGGCTGAGTGCTTCTGAATTCGAAGGAGTAGTATTTAATTTCTTGAAGTAAATAAATATTTGCCTAATTTTAATGACAGTTTCCTTTCATTCTGCAAAAAAGAAAATGTAAATTTCTGTGAAGCGTTGAGCAGTGCTGGATTTGTCAGATGCATTGGACAGCAAGGCAAAATGTTCCTCGCGTGTCTGCACAACTGACTATACTAGAGAGAAACACTGCCCTTGATTGGCTTCAGGCTGGCCTACACAGGAGAAACGTAGCCAGGCGAATGAATGTCAATGTCAATAAGGCTGATCAAGAGGTAGTGGAACACAGAGACGGGCTTGTTGTGGCTGCTTGAAGTGGGAAAAGTGAGAAGAGTGAGTCACCTAATGAGCCAAAGACGGCGCAGCGTCTGTGTTAGTTGGCAAAACTGCAACAGTAAACAAGCATTATTCGTCTGTGCCTGCAAAATGACATGAAATTATCATATGCAAAGCATTCACTAGAGATTATCACCTGAAGATGCTTGGCGACAGCTAATGCCTTTTTTACTTTCAGACCGAGACTTTGATTCTTGTCTGACATTTTAGATGCAGAATTTTGATTGACAATGTGTGTCTCACTAACCATATTTGTGCATCAGGAATATGGAACCATATTTTGCATCAGGACTTTATTATTTACAAAGTAATGAGTGTGTGGAGGACGATACATGCAAAGAATAAGTAAAACCAGTTGAAGGTAGAGCACTGTTTTAGGAAAAGAGTACTGCAGAGAGCAGGTCTTTTATTACACATGATTTTACACATGATCCATGAAAAATAGAAATGCATGGCAGAAATAGCATGTCATCAATATTTCAGAGACCTCTTAAAAAAATCTCTTGAATCATGTTTTTAGAGGAGCTTATTTCCTTTCAAGAGAGAGCTCCCCTTAGTGCACGCACAGCAAAAGAGAGAGGCATTTTGTTTCGATACTTTAATGTCATGAATATATCGAAATAGACCAAACCATGAACACATAAAGGAGTAAATGTAAATCAACCAGAGTAAAAGTTGGTTCCTTGCATTTGTATTGGCATTTTTGTGCTCTCAATGAGTAATGTTTGTGTATAATATTCAGACAAAAATGCTTTGGATAGCAATAATGCATATTCATATTTTTTCTGTATTTTTACATACACACATTGCTTATTTTGTGTTTAAAGATGTATTTATTTGGATGGCAGATTGATGCTTAGTTGCTTAGTGAGTGAAAGAAGAAGTAGACTATATAAGATTTTTTTCTTCAAACTAGTGCTTTTCTTTAAAAACTGTCAACATGTCGCATGTTCATTTTAAACTGCAAATGAATAAAAATAGACAAGCAAAAAATTAAATATTCCCAGCTTGCATATTAACAGGTAACCTTTTGTTATCAGTTATCATATTTGTCAATAAGTTTTTTTGGGATTTTACTTGCTGGTCCAGTTTGAAAATTAACGTTTTTAAAAATAATTAATAATTAATTAAATATGTCATTAATCATAAAAATTCACACTTATAATAGCTGATGCAGATAATTAAAAAGTGTGAAATAATTCTGTCTGTCAATCTGACCCATCAAAATTGAGGGGTGGGCTCATGGGTTTGGCTAACACTGGATTTATTGAACTTCACTACCATGATTTATTTGCCATGTAGTCGGGATGACAATCTCCATCTTCAGTGTTGTTTGCTAATTGTAAAATCCAGAGGTGTGACCAAGTCACTGTGTTGCAAGTCTCAAGTAAGTCTCAAGTCTCTGTCCTCAAGTCCGAGTCAAGTCTCAAGTAAAGACAGGCAAAAGTCGAGTCAAGTCTCAAGTCAGGAACCTTTAATTTCAAGTCATTTCGAGTCGTTTTTTTTTTTTTTTTTAATAATTTGCAATTATACATAAAATTCAAATATTAGACCATTTGTTCTTTTTAAAATATGTATTTGAGGTTCATTTGTGATCCTCTTATTCATCTGGTATTCTTCAAATCTGTCAGAAGTAAACAGATGTCAGAAAATAAATTACAGCCATTCATGAATTACATTTGACTTCAGTTTACTCCTTCTATTCATAAATAAACATCAACACTACAACAATCATAGTTTTCAAAAAATGAAATAAGTATAAATGAAGTTAGCTATAGTCAACTATCTTACAGCAAAAGAAAAGTGCCACCTACCGATCTTTGTGAAGCTTCAAATGCCGGACAAAGTTGGACGTCGTGGCATCTCCATCCGATATTCTCTTCTTGCATGTTTTACAAGTTGCAGTTCGTTTTTTAGTCGAAAGTTCATAACCTACGTAGCCAAAAGAAATTACTCGCGGAAGCATATTCCAGCGGTTATTTCGTATTTCGTTCCCTGAGCTCTGTAGCTTTGCCGCGTTTTTTTAAACGTCCAAATCCTGTTAATTTGATTGGTTGTGCTGCAGCTACGTACACATACATACATAAGGAGAGAGGAAAACCATAGTGACGGTCTGCGCATATTGATACGGAATGGGTGAAATTAATTAATGACGCCACTTTATAAATAATGTGTTTTAAATTTTAAGACTTTGAGTAAAAAATATCAAGTCTTTTCAAGTAAACAGCTTCAAGTCGAGTCAAGTCCCAAGTCAATGGCATGAAAGTCAAAGTCAAGTCCGAGTCTTTGAGCATTTTTTTCAAGTCAAGTCTCAAGTCCTGATTTTAACGACTCGAGTCTGACTCGAGTCCAAGTCATGTGACTCGAGTCCCCACCTCTGGTAAAATCTCTAGCTCACAGAAAAGCTCGTCAAAATCTTCCGTCTGCCATGAATTCAAAGAGGAGGCTAAATTAGTGGAGTTCAACAAATTACTGTTAGCCTCGCCACAGCCCTGTCCTCAATGCCACCTCTAGCCCCGCCCACAACGCCAACTCTAGCCCCGCCCACAGCGCCAACGCTAGCCCCGCCCATAGCCCCGCCCCTGGGCGAGTTTGACAGAAAAAAAATATTTCAATGTGATGCTGCAGGAACAGCAGCCATGAAATAATTAAACGCATATTTAATTAATTTTCTGCATCGGCTATTACAGCTATTATAAGTTTGCGTTTTAATAATTTAATGACATATTTACTAAATTAGTAAATATGAAATAAATAACTAAAGCCTTTAATTAAACATTTATTTATTTCATGGTCTTCTACTTAATAATTTAATCATGTATTTATTTAATTCCTTTTGTCCCTTCTAATCTTCCGTAAAAATTTAACTCAGCTTTGCATTCTTTTAAATGTCTTTCTTTTCAACATATTTTTATAATTTTTGGAATATAACCATTTATATCATGTTTTGCATCAGAACTCCTCACCCTTGTACAAATAAAGCAAACAGAGTTTTTTCCAGGCCTCCAGAATAGTTCAATTGGCTTCTGATTTGATGGTGATGGAGTCGAGTGATTGACTGGTTCCTAGGTTGTTTTTCTGCTGTTTATCCTCTTCCTGGAGTGAAGAAATCAAAGTCCTGACAGACCCGCTCTGATCCTTGGATGGGGACCAGCAAACATATTGACAGCTGAGTCTTGTGAAGAACCAGCCGTCTACTGCAGCCCCTTGTTTATATGCTAACACCGGACCGAGTCTGACAGCGAGTTGTTCTATTTTCTTTTCAAACCAAACTCGCTAATGAGTGTGGCTGACTGACAGCAACATAACGGGCAATGATGTATCATGTAAAAATTACGTAGCATCACAGCATTCAGCAAATTTACAAGTTTATAATTAATTTAGTCTTTATTAGAAAATGTTTTTTTTTTGTTTTTTTTCCCACTTTGTCACTTTTGCCATCCTGCCTCCTGTTACAGCAACTCGGCTTTCCTGTTTCAAAAACAAATTCACGTAGTTTAGATTCCACCTTTCATTTTTTCAGATATATTATGTTGCTATTGCATGGTGGCATGTCTACTTCGGATTAAGATTACTTCAAGTTGGTCTGTTTTTCCTTGTCACTTCATTCTTATCCTCACCTTTACATTTTGCACCTATTCATCAAGGAGTAAGGTATCCCAGTTTTCCTTCTATAGTTAACATCCTCACTTCTGTGTTTACTTTGTTTTAACCTCTTACCTGTCACAAGGACACCGGTGTCCTCTTGGGACCATTTTCTGACATGTTAGTGTTTTTTGAGGTGACAGCTGAGGTCAACGCAGTTCTGTTGTACTTTTTGTAAGTTGTCTTTTCGCATGCTATCCTCTTGACAGAGTTTTGCATTTAGCTGTTGTTGTTTTTCTAATTTGGAACTGTAAAATTCTTGTACAGAAGTTTTAGCGTTCTTTGAATCCTTGTTTTTTTCTGAAAAGTACAGTAGTATATTAGGAAAGCACTTGTCCTGTAGGCAGACAGCTGAAGATAAATTTCTATTGACACAAATACATCCAGCATAAATCCGTTACTGGTCTTGCATTTAATCCAGTTGTTAAAGTACGCCACACAGCTTTAGTGCAGCAAACCTTCTAGAAAACTGAGGCACAGAAAAACTAGTTGGGGAAACGGAGCCTTTACTCTCATCACTTTTACAGGTTTCTCCCAGTTAGAAATATTAAAATACAAGAAGGGGGATATAAACCTCACTGATTTGACATTTCTTTCTGGTAAATTGTTGTAGCTGAAATTAAGAATGTCTTTGTTTTTATTCATAATGTTAGTTTTTGATATTTTCTGCAAATGTTATAATTGTCCCATTATTTTGATCAAACTTCATTTTTATTTTTTGTTTTATTATTCATCTATCTGAATAATAATAGATGAATAATAAATCTATTTATTAGATTTATTAGATGAATAATAAATCTATTTATTAGAATTGGGTATACATGGGTATAAATACCCATGTATACATGGTGTACCCATACACATGTATGGGTACAACCCATACCCATGTGGTTGTTGTAAAGCACTTTGGTCAGATGAGACTGTTGTAAATATGCTATGTAAATAAACATTGACTTTGACTTGACTTCCTACCCCTAATGAAACAATAATGAGAGAACTTCATTCACGTAAATAAGAGGTACCATTCTCTAGCAACTTAATTTCTGTATTTTGCTCCAGTATTCTTCATTAAACCTCTTACCTGTTTATTTTTCATAAACTTTACCCACACTAAACACAGTCCACCTGTATTGCTTTAGAGCGAAAGGTTTCAGACAGCAGGTCCTGTGTTCACCACTTTTGGCTGACCAGTAATCGAGGATTTTGTAAACTGGCCATGATGGTTAGTGTTTATCTCCCCCTCCCAACCCCAATTGGAAGGCAAAACGTCTGTTTCTCATGTGACCGTGCCAGAATCTTGTGGTGTGAGAACCTTACTCTTTATCTCCTCCTGAGCACCACCTGTCTCTCATTACTGGACACAGGATCTCCATATCCACAGCCTAATTCAAGAGCTTCGTACACGAGACTCTGTCTGGCTTCACCGAGGCCAAAAAGCCAGCTCTGATGCCTCATTATTAACAATTCAAATGGGCCTGTACAACAGGGCTCATTCTTATTCCTTTCTCTTGCATTAAAGAGCCGTAGTTGGACACTAATGGTTCGAGGCTGACAGCAGCCTTCGGCAGACGTTCAAAACAGGTTTGAAAAAGGATGTCAAAGCCTGGTGCCTCTTGCTAAATGCAAGGATCCGTTGAATTATTTGAACGCCGAGCTTCTGCGCTGGTCTTTGATAAATATTTGCCTTTCACATGCCGTTATTCTGAAAAGGAAGTTTTCGCTCATTAAAAAAAAAAGGGTGTAGAATTTATGTGTTAATTAGATTTAGTGAAGGAGAGGAAACTGGATGATCACCAGCTGTTAAGAGATGCTTAATGAATTGAAAGGCACTGAAGACCTGTTCCCTGCACCCAGTGTAGCTCCTCCCTGCAGGATGGAGCAGCATATGTCTGTGGCATTGGCACAGGATCAAAGCGGGAGACAAGCCACCTCAGCTGGCAACGGCCCCCTTTCTCTCATAAAAGCCTGAATTATCTATGCGTGGAGCGCCGAGATGCTTGAATTGGTAGAAACCAGTCAATTTTGTATAGTTGAGCTTTCAACTGGGGAAAAACTAATAAACAATCAGTTTGCTGCATCAATGCTGTAATAATCTCACATCACCACCAACTGAGTCTCAATAGCCGCTTTGGTTATTTTATACATTTCCATAGCAGTTCCAGTCAAGGAATTAAAACTGCACATACCTTGAAATTATCCATCTAAGTCTACCTTGACATTTAATAGGTCAGTGATTGTTTATTACTAGGGACACCAGGATAACACTGGATCAGTACAAATGGGACAGCATGTAATATTTTGTGTTATAATCAGCTTATCTGGTGGTATGCCCAAGTGTGTAGACAAACAGCCAGTCTGGTTTATGGAGAATTAATGTAATCAGAGCAGGTTTGTGAGGTTCTCTCTTATTTTATTTACTCACGGGAAGACTTGCCCTAACAGAGGAAGTCAGGAGATACGAACAGTCAAATTAGTCATGAGGGTTTCTAATTGTGAGGTGAGCGAAATCTGGTCTGGTTACAGCATAATAAATTATGTGTATCTTTTTATTTTACAATATTAACTAAATATTACAATAAGAAAAAATGCAACCTTTTAGCCACGTAATTCATCTATTTTCTTGGTTCATATTTACCTGTTTTTATCTGTTTCAAAAAGCTTAAATGTGAAGCTTTATCACTTTGATTTAGTGATAATTGTTTACTTGCTTACCAGTGATACACACAGTATGTGCAAATTAAAGAAACTCAGTGTGTGCTAGTCATCTTTTTGCATGTTTTGTTCCAATTCAAACTTTAATGTTGATCTCTTCAGGGAAAAAAGACTGTCAATAAAATCCCACCAAGCATTATGTTCGCTAGAGAAATGCTCCAGTTTCCAATATGAGCTTTTTAAAATTTATATTCACCTTTGTTGGTTTTTATGGCCAAATGGAAGCTCTAACAATCAGTTGTCAATAGAAATATTTCACTTAGAGAGAAATACTCCTAGAATTGCTGCCGAACGTTTATGTAGGCCGAGCGATGGGTCAGGGCAAAACATGTTGAATGAGCAGCAAGGCAGGTTTATTTGTATAGCACATTTCACCAACAAGGTAATTCAAGGTGCTTTACCTGACAAGATGAAAAAATAGGACAAGAGCCACCTCCAGAGCCACATAAAGACAGTTACAAAGTCGGCCTTCTATCACCTGAAGAACATTTCCAGGATTAAAGGACTAATGTCTCAGCCAGATCTAGAGAAACTCATCCATGCGTTCATCTTCAGTCGTATTGATTATTGCAACAGCGTCTTCACAGGTCTGTCCAACAAATCAATCAAACAGCTGCAGCTGATCCAGAATGCTGCTGCTCGCGTTCTCACTAAAACCAGGAAGATAGAGCACATAACACCAGTTCTAAAGTCCCTCCACTGGCTCCCTGTAGCTCAAAGAATAGACTTTAAAATACTGTTGTTAGTTTATAAATCACTGAACGGCTTAGCACCACAATACATTAAAGATCTGCTGTTATTGTATCAACCTTCCAGACTTCTCAGGTCTTCCGGTTCTGGCCTGCTCTGCATCCCCAGAACCAGAACCAAACGAGGAGAAGCAGCTTTCAGCATCTATGCACCACAAATTTGGAACAAACTTCCAGAAAACTGTAAAACAGCTGAAACACTGACTTCTTTTAAATCTCAACTAAAAACCCACCTGTTTAGAATTGTATTTGAAATGTAATCAATTACAAATTTATGGATGGAACTTGACTTAATGCTTTGTTTTGATTATTGATTCTATATTGCATTGTGATTCTGTGTTTGTAATGATGTAAAGCACTTTGAAATGTCTTGCTGCTGAAATGTGCTATACAAATAAAATTTGATTGATTGATTGATTGATTGATTGACAACAAACAAACAAGAAGCAAGAATAAGCAGGCATATCCAGTATCCGTAAAGAAACATCAAACAACTGAAAACATTCAGTATTAATGTATAGATTTTTTTTGAATGTCTGTTTTCTCAGATTCCCTCTCTGTCCTGATTTGTATCACTTTTTAAAGTTGCAGAACATAATGTTGCACTGCGGACTTAGCTTTGTCTGATTTTGATATTCCTAGATTTCAAAACTGGAAATTTTTTTAAAATATATTTTAATTATGTGTTTTTTTCTTTTTTGTACAATAATTGTACAAATGTTGGCAACAAATAATGCGAAAAATAGCAAGTAGGTGCTCGGTTGAAATTTCGACATGGTGTCTTCCAGCACAGAGTTTGTGTACCTTTCCAGTGCGTGCGTGTCTTTTCTCCGGGTACTCTTGTTTCCTTGTAAAACATTAGTTGAGTTGGTCACTGGTTTAAGTGTTGTGTGAGTGCGTGGTTGGTTGTCCTGTGTCTCTGTGATGTCCTGTAAAGCAGCGGTAGTTCATTATTTCTTGCGCTGCCCGGTACCAATTGGTCCGCGGACCGGTGGTTGGGGACCACTGCTGTAAAGGACAGGTGTAGCCCACCAACACCCCGGGAACATCTGGAGATAGGAACCAAGGACAAGTCGGTGTAGACTCTAGATAGATAGTCGGATAGAAACACAAAATCACCCTTTTCTGGTAGTGCACCCTAACACTGAGTCACGTCTGAAGAGGTATTTTAGTAAAATTTAAACATAACCTCTCAAAAGAAAATTGCTTGTTGAGTTTTATTGGTACAGTATATTCCCATTTTCCTCTTTGTCTTTGAAGCGATACACATAAAAAAATCTTTTTGTCAGGATTCCCTCTTGCATTTTTTCCACTTGTTGTTGACTTTGAGCATTTGCCAAATTTACAAGCTCTTTACTGGCATTATTAATAGCAAATTCCATAATCTGGTCGTTTTGGATGTAAGGTTTAACATCAGACCACTAATCTTACATTCATTGCCATTTCAATTTCAGTTGATTTTTAAGGCCATTTTATTTAAGTCTGTCCAACCTCCTTGACATCTTTACTCTCTCGGGAGAAATATTATATATGCATATACTGTATATAATATGTTATTTAAGAGAAGTAAACATCTTCAACTTCATTCTATTCTATGTTTTTCATAATGATAATTTAACTCCTGTTGGTAACCAAAAGAGCCCAGTCGTTTCTATGAGACTGTGCAGGATGTACAGGAGTCTCTTTAAAGACAAAGTGCTACTAATCACCACAATACCCGAGGTGCAAAAAGTCAAAATCTAAAGTTTACAGCAGGACACAAAAATCATAACTTCCTCCCAACACATGTTTTATGGTGAGCTGTGCTGCATGGTTTATGAGTTGCTTCAGAGCCTTCTCCAGAGCACAGTCAGAATAAAAAAAGATGCATATTTATGAGAACTGTCTTGTGTTACAAGCTGTTTACTGCTCTGCCGTGAGAGAGGAAGGTTACCATGTGAACTGAATCACAGTCTGTGGAAGGCTTGCCAGCAAATCCAGCTGGGGATGAGTAAGCCTCTCCGTGTCTGAGTGGGCAACGGCGTTGGGCTTCATGCATTTGCTCAGTTGCAGCAGTAATCATCATGTTCTCAGCGGCCCTTAAGTCAGCGAAATGGCTTCAGCTATGCATGAATATAAAACCTGTTTATTCTCTGTAACGAGGTTTTCTCTGTGTAACACGGCAGCGTCAGACTCAGCTCTATCACTGGGAATTGAATGAATATCACATCACCACACCTATTTTTACATACAAATCTATTGTGGATTGTTGCTTCCACCCAGGTTCAGGTCTCATCTGGCATCTTTGTGTCCATGAAGTGAGATTATTAGGTTTACAGTCGTTCTTCTCCAATATGCAGGCCTTCTTTTTCAAATTAACCTTGCCTGGCTGGTATTAGTACAGTTTATTATCCCACTGTACCCTCCCTTGCTCTGCAGATATCACTATATTTTAATCAATCAGTTTATAATTGAGCTTTGAGGCAGCTGTAGGCTATAGTTTCACATTCTGCTTTTAAAATCAATATCCTGATTTGTCCCTCTATAGCTTTGCACAAATTATTTCACTTCATGTTTTTTCCTTTCATCTTTTCAGCATCTTGCGAAATTACCCATGCGCCATTAAAGCCACAAACGTCACTGCATTTTATTAGGATTTCACGGACAAACTAATGATTGATTTTGAAGCGGAAGGAAAAGCATTCATGTTAGCAATGAAGTGATCAGAATTTTGTTCCAATTCTCCCCAATTATGCTTTCTCTTTGAAATATAGCAAGATATGTGGGCAGCATTTGAAATTTTTTTGGAGGCTTGGTGCCATGAAAAGAAATTAATTATTTACATTAGGAGCAGAGGAAATGTCAAGCCATTGGTGCAAGAGAGTAATTGGTGTAAAACAGTGTTTATCAAAAATTTTTAAACAAAGATAAATGTTTAATATCTTATTGTGGTGATTAAGTGTTTGCTTAAACAGCATCCTCTGTATGTTCCCTATAGAATGTGGATTCTAATCTTAACTCAGAGATTTCCTAAAGGCTGCCAAACTTTTCCAGTCCTGCATGTTCCTTGACACTCAGCAGTGGAAAGCTCAAACGAATAAACAGAGCAACTCGGCAGCAAAACGTTCAGCTATGTTATATGCTCACCTACTCACTTGAATGAAAATGTCTCAGCAAGTCGAGACATGTAGAAACTACCTTTCTCTTGTCCCAGGCTCTGTTTTTCTTTGACTTCATCTGGATCAGCCTAAAAAAAATGTCAACATGCTACTCTCACATCAACAAATTTTTGTGCCGACTCACTTTCAGGCAAAAAAAGTCGTGCAGTGTTTCTCCAGCTTAAGTCTTCTTAATCAATAATTTAATCCACACTGAACAGTGTTGTCAGCATGACGTGGTATTTTTGAGTTTACCACCATGCAGTCTGCATCGATGCATTTTTCTTGTCACTCACATTTCCATCCTGATATTTAACAAGTATTTATTTTAGTCTAGTTCGTACTTATGAACACAAGTTGATTCACTGTCACCGTTTTCTGATCCATCATTAGGATTTTCATCCGTAATGTCTGTTATTCCTTTAGTCCTGTGCACGTTTGGGTCTTTAGTAATGTGGTTGTCGAATGTGTGGGAGTTGGGGACCTTATTATTTTCTGAAAATATGTTAATTACCATTCAGTCTGTATTTTGTTGTGCTCAGATTCACATGTACACACGGGCAAATATTTTACACTTGCAGACAGCTGATGTGTACTTTATTAGCGCCGTGCAGGATCCTGTGTCTGCACACAGCTAAAACCTAAGCTGCACTGATTATGTAACCCACGCTGCCATTTCCAATGATTTGAACTCGCAAGCGCTTACAACGCTGGACTAGATTACTGTGTGTCTGGGCCAGGAGTGTGTGCACAGCATAGACATATGCTAAGAGGAACTGTCGTCTAGAGAACATCCTGAAAAAAAGTGTGACACTGCATTTGTCTCATCCTTCCTGCAGCCTCTTTAATGGCCTGGTCAGCTTGTAGAAGTTTAACCACAGACAAGATACATAAATAAAATATAATAGAAGGATGTTTACCTTGGAGGATTTAGAGAGGTAAAAATCATCTTCGTAGCATATGCTCCAGCTAGAGGTAGCAATTTGTAAAGCTATCAGTTTTTTTTAGGTAATCCTTAGTTGGGTCATAGCAAGATGAATGGCTGGGGCGGCCATATTTCATGCATGGATATTAAGAACGCTGACTTGAAATGGGAAATATTTTTTCAGAACTTTTGTCCTGACATAGTAAATAAATACTACATTTAAGTTAAAAGTCATCCAGTAGAATCGATGTGTATTGTTTGCCCCTCAGTTGTACTCCATGTAATTGGCGTAGTTGAAAAGCTTGTTTGATGAGCCAGTCTTTTGTGAGTTTCTAGAGTTTAATATGCAGTCTGGGTGCTTTCTTTTGTTCTTTTTTTCATGCTTTTGATTGCAATTGTTAAGTAGTATGAAAAATAAAGTCACAGACAGGCTTTGCAGCTGTAAATTCACATCAGTGATGGTATGTCATTCAATATAATCTTATTTATTTTCTTAATGAAAGCCTTACAATACAGACTTCTATTTACATCTTGTGGACATGTAAATAAAATGGAAAAATACTATAAATATTGTACTGAAAAACTTAAATTGATAATAAAATCCTTTTGAACACATGTCTGCCAATTTTTAGTCAACACTTACAGTATATGGTATCACTTTTTGGGGTTTACGTGAAATTTTGTGAAATTATATTAACTCACAAAACAAACAGATAAAAAATGTGTAAAAGGTAGCATTGATTTTATTTAACCTGAAAGGTTTCTGCAAGTTTTAGCTAAAATGTTAATCACTGTTTCCAGTTGACAGAGATTTTTAAATGCATTTAAAAACGTTCTCTATGTAAATGTCTTAGCTGGTCACTGCGGCTTGTTCATAGAAAATGTGGAGAAAATAATGGTGCATTCAGATGCACTATAAATGCTGTGCTGTGTTAAGCAAAACCCAGACAAACAATTTAATTAAATATGAGACAGTTCCATGTCGAAAGTTGTGTGGCAGCTCTGTTAATGGCTATGTATGTGATGCGTTTATTTAGCACTGAAGAGTCCTGCTTTTTAGTTATGTTATAAATGTCTGGGTTATATCCTGTTTGTGAAGAATGATCTATTTTCTTTTTTTTTGTCGAAAAACATTTCTTTCTGTTTCATAGACGGGCTTATTACAGCATCCATGAGTACCCGTCATCCATATTCAATGCCGCAAGCAGGAGAGAGAGAGAGAGCATAATGAGGTTACCCGTGCTCATTAGAGATTATACACACAGCTTTCCCAACTCAGAAAGATCAAAAGGCTGATCACTGAGAGTAGGATGGGGAAAGCCTCTTGTGTCAATTATTCATTGCAGAAATAATAGCAAAACCCATCAAAAACTCATCCTATCAGGATGTTGCGGTGGAGTGAAACCACAGTGAAGCCATCAGCAGCAGAAACAGTTAAACAGCTCGAGTATTTTCTCTATAAAACCCTCCATGGGGTTTTCTGAGGAACTGTCCAGGGTGCCGGTCACAAAGTCAGCTGTGTTTGTAGCTCAGGCTCCTCTTAGATATGTTTAAGTTATGACATGAACATGTTAGCAGAAATTTCCCCATTGCAGTAATAATTGAAAATCATTATGTTCAGTCATTGAAGGACCATCCATACTCTGGCTGACTTTTGTCCAATTTGAAGGGGCTTCTACTATATTTTTGACAAAATACTGATTTTCAATCACGCTCTCTTATGAAATGGATAATGAAATATGTTTCTACATATGAGACATGTATGTCAGCTACGTGCAGTTGGTGTGCACTTAATGTGCCACTGTTTTGGTTACATAATCATTGTTTCTGCAGCGGCAGATTTACATACATTAATCAAATGAACACATGACCAAATGCTTTGTATTTGATTTTATTGCAGTATTGAACACAATTAAAACGTAACATGGCAATGTGGACGGTTAAACAGGATTAAAGTGGGGGAAAAAAAACACAAGACAATTTATCAAGAATGACTGGGAAAAGTGTTAATCATTGTCTAATGTAACATTACAATATTATCTAAGGTGCTATTAAATAACTCAAACTATGTTTTGGAAGAGCATAAAGAGACTAACTAAAACAGACCAGGGAAAAAATTCAAGGAAATCAGACAATTATAATAATGATTATAATTATTATAATTGTCCATGACCATACTTTAACAAGATCAACAAAACCTGCATAAGAAAAGGCACGATTGTGGAAATCCAGAGGAAAAATACTACAGAAAACATAAAAAAAACCCTGTAAACCATAGGATAAAATCTCAGGACCAAATTGCAAAAGTACAGAAGTATAGATTTCTCTGGATACACCTCTCATGGATACATTTGCATTAGTGCCACAGAGGCACAAATGCTAGACACAGCCTAAGGGGTTGGTCTTTTGCATCTGTCTTCATCTGCTGTGCTGTAAACGCCTCTTCACTTATACAAGAACTCATTACTCACAATGGCAGCCATTTGAATCTTTTATCAGAGAGATTTTTAATTGAACATTGGCGAATGTGCTCCAAACAAATGGGCCTCAGCAAGCCTGCAAGTGGAGTATTTGTATGTGTCTATATGTCTGGGTGTGCACGAGTCTCCGCCCGCACAAATGGGTGTGTGAAATATTCATCAGTGCCGTAACTGACTGGTTCAGAAAATTGTACATATTAGATATGAGCCCACACAGGAGAGGGCAAGCAAGCTGTCTGTGGAGGCTCTGAGTGATTCACACGCAGGAATCTGCTTAAAGGTGCTTTGTTAGCTTTCATTGGATTGTGCTGGTGGTTTCTTCTCTGAAGAAGATATAAACATAAAAACAGTAACACCTGAAAAAGAGAAGTATTTTCTGCCCTACCATCACAACCATAAATGCGGCGTGTGCAAAAGCTGTGATGAAACTGCTCCCCTTGATCCGGTGGGACTAGGACCAAACGGCTCACATGGGTTAAAACAAAGGATGAATATGGAAACACTCCATGTGGTCCTGTGGGTCTGGTTCCCTTTCCAAGGTCCTGGAAACCATATTAGAATACATGACAACATGACCTCTGAAGTAGCAAGACATGCGAAATAAAAATCTGACAATAGACAAAAAAATTAGTGTTTTTGCTGTATTTGAACAAGATAAAGATTCAAAAATTATGTCCAGAGATCAGTATTGGCAAATTTTATTAATCTTTTAAATTGAGCGTTATTGGTACGATAAGTAAAACTGACCAATCATAAAAACCAATGTGTATTTTCATCTTGTTGACGTTTATGTTGGGGAGGATTATCTATGTGGTGTTTTTTATTTCTAGTCTATGTGACAGTGATAGTGATAGTGATGCCGCTCAGGTTTCTGAGGGTATTTAACTGAAGCAAAGTAGGCAGTGTGGTCATTTTGTAAGGATAGGGAAAGATATATAATATCTATGATATCGGTCATTGGGCAAACCAGCGATATTAATATCTTGTATCGATATCTAAATGTTCTTATCGCTCCATCCTTACAGAGAACTAAATGATGTCCTGTAATAAAGACATTTGTGGCACCATTGGTTACTTCCTGACATCTTGACATGACTACTCCCCAAATGAATCAATGAAAATCAAAAATGGGATGTTTAAAGTAAAGATTAATTTATCTGAGGGACTTTAAAACATTGCTGCCAGGGGGACAAATACATGTACTCAGCAGGTTTATAAAATCTAAAGTACAGATGATAATCAGTAAGATTAACCTTAAAATGACTGTAACCACAACTCTACATTGTCTTTACTTCTCACTTTATTGCTTGAAAACAGAATACGGTTTATTTCTTTTTATCAGATTGAAAGGTTTAAATGTTAACACAGCATGGCACCGTTAATCTGTAAGTCCTGCTATGAGACATGGGGGGTCAAAGACTCAAACATGCCTCAGCTCAGATGCTTAGCTCAGAAGGGTGTAGACAGAGTCAAAGGGTGTTTCCCTTCATTCACCGCATACTGTTCTCTGACCTCATTGCACACTATCTTATTAGATTTCTTTTTTTTTTAATATTATGCACTTGTGAATTGTGAAACCAGCAGATGGAGCAAAAATGAAAATTTCATCCATTTGAATGGATTCCAATATCCCTCATTCAGAGTCCAGTCAAGCTGTGCACAATCACGCGTTCCCACGCGCAGCATGTATTATTTGCTGAGGGCTTCTGGTGGCTCCAGTGGTGCCTATTTTAGTCTTGCTCAGGGGCATGTGGCGTTCTGCTGCTGGAGTACGTGCGCATGTGTGCACCGCTCACACACACAGACACAGATAAAATCCTGTTTAATATTAGAGTTTAATCTTGGAACACTCAACCTCAGACTCGATACCGAATACGTTTGGTTAAAAATAAAAACTATGAACGTAAACTTCTGGTGATGTAACCGTGTTAGAAGGTCGCACTATAACAGGGGTGTCAAACTCCAGTCCTCAAGGGCCGGTGTCCTGCAACTTTTAGATGTGCCTCTGCTGCACCACACCTGAATAGAATAATTAGGTCATTAAGGCTCTGGAGAACTGATCTACACAAGGAGGAGGTAATTAAGCCATTTCATTCCAGTGTTTTGTACCTGTGGCACATCTAAAAACTGTAGGACACCGGCCCTTGAGGACTGGACTTTGACACCTGTGCACTATAAGATAAAAATGGGCAGAAGGACCTCTTGACTGCCATTTAATGACATGCAATAAAGCATACAAACCTGCTGAAGATAAAACTAACAAAACAATCAATCAGAACCAGCTTTGCCTGCTTCAGGATTTTTCCAAACAGCACTTATAGATTGGACAAGCCGTCCTCTGCAAATATGGTTACAACTGAAATTCACTTATTCACAGGGAAGCTAATTGTTCTAACATTAGTCCATTTTACTATAAATATTAGTGTTTTGTAAAGAAAAATTTTAAAACTGCTGTTTTTTCCCCTCTTGTTTATTTATTACCTCTTTTTGCTTTTTATATGATGATGGGAAAATTTGTTTACATGGTGATTTGGAGCTGTTCTTTTTTTAAAGGCCACCTAAGACTGAATCATATTTCTACCTGAATTATTTCAAGCCTCTTAAAACATTTACAAAATTGCTATCTCGCAATTGCTGAGTTCAGCACCGTCTTCGCCTTATGTGGACAGTGCCATTTTGTCCTGTTGTTATGCCAAGTGAAAGCAAAATGATCAATTTTCTGTTAAGATAATAACATTTTTTTACGCTCACTCATATTAACATGTTGAGATTTTTTAAAGCGGATTCTTGGAAGGTTGTTGTAGTTAAATATTTCCTTTTAATGAATGAATTTGTAACAGTACAGAGAATTTGATCGGGTATTTTTTTTTTTTTTTTTTACCCCTCCAGGGGGTCTTTTGTGGGCTCTAGTGTCCCTTATATTACAGTAGGCTGACAGGAAACTGGGAAGGAGAGGGGGGAAGACATGCGGCAAATATCGTCGGGTCCGGGAGTCGAACCCGCGACGGCCGCGTCGAGGACTCAAGGCCTCCAAATATGGGTCGCGCTAACCCCTACGCCACCACGGCACGCCCTTGATCGGGTATTTTAATATATTTTGAGTGTGCTTTAACACCGGGCCAGTCGTTTTTTTTTTTCACACATTCAAGTTCCCGTTGGATTTGTTGAAACTTCTCCACCAGAGTGTGTTTTCAAATTTACAAATGTTAACATTTGTTTTAGATGAGGCCAGTTCTTTTTTGCATCAGTTTACCCTGAAGGAGCAGCACCCGTTGGTTCTGTACCTTGTGTGCATACTCACATATGGGGTCAAATATAAGAAGGCTTGCATTACAAACATTTCTCTTTATGATCAAGTTCCACATCCTATATTTTCTTTGTTTTATTCATTCATTTTAAAGATTTACAGTGTCCTTTCTGTCCGTCTGAATGAAGCACATTTACATATATTTTGCAGGTAATGTGAACATATACATACACTTTTAAAAAAACCTAATTACCGAGAGGTCCTGTTTCTATTTTCGTCCTGACGTGGCTAAAATCTTAATTTCCTGACATTTATTCTCTTCCTTTTTCTTCTTCTTCTTCTCAGGAGACTGAGATCAGCACCAGAAGGAAGGAGTGTGAAGCACTCGAAGCAGAGGTGAAGAAAAAGAATCAAACATGTCAGACTTTGGTAAGTGCTCCAAAAATATATCCTGGCCTCTGAATGAAAGGATGATGGTTAAAATTGATTTCCACCCGAGAGCCTTTCCCCACTATCTTCACAGCCAAACATCCCTGGAGAGAGAGAGTGAGAGAATGGGTGACAAAGATAGCTTGGCTCTCAAAAGATAGTGGGTTGTCAGAAATGACAAAAAAAAACCCACAACAACAAAAAACACTCTAATCAGAAGCATTAAATCTAGCCTGATGCATATGAATATGACAGAGTCATGTTATTGTTCATGTTTGTTGACATTCACATTGTTCAAGCCAATACTCGGTTGTCACTTTGTTGGTTTCTTTTGTACACACAACAAATCAAGTGGCTCCACACCATGCCACTTTGCAATATCCAGAGGTACACTGCAATATCTGTGTTTTTATACCACTGTAAAAGGTCAGCTGTGTTGCACTGCTTGTGCATTTTCATTTGGTGTTTCTTGAAGGACGTTTTCTTTACAGTGCCCCAGAAATGTCACTCCTGCGGCTGGAGTGGCCTTTACCCGATACAAAAGCTAAAGGGAACAAACACAGAAAAGGAGAAAAAAAAAACTGTGGAGAGAAGATGAAAGAAATGACTGAACTGCTTCCAAATAGCTGTTTTCTTTTATGAGGCACTGTGGCTGTGATAAAGCAGTCATTATTTGCTTGAAAATATGTTCAACAGCATGAGCCAGATCCAAGAAAATGCTAAATGGTTCTCTGGACTTAGAGGTTTTAATTGAAACCAAGTGTGATTGCATGTACGCGGAAGTTGTATTGTTTAAGGAGAGTGGTCAGGATTGACATGTCTGGATTTGGATGATTATTCAAATCCAGACATGTTGTTTTTTAATCCCCTCTTAGTTGTATTGACAAACCACTTAATTCAACTAAAAACACTTTATTTCAGTCCACTGCTTATAATTCACTTACAATGTTTATGCTTTTTATTTATTTATTAAATTTAAATGAACTACAAATTGTGAGGGTATTAAAGAAAATAAGTATTTCCTTGCATTAAGGTTAATGATTATATATACTCACAGTGAAATGTATTCAAAATAAATACTGTTTTCAATGTTTAAGCAATGTATGGACTTCAGACATTTTATGCTTCCAACTTCTTGAAACAATATGGAGACAGGCACGTCCTGTTACAATATGACTGCACCACAGCATAATAATAATAATAATAATAATAATAATAATAATAATAATAATAATAATATACTGTACGTTAGAACATGAGTGAGAGAGTTTGATGTTGAAGAACTTGGCTGTCCTGATCTCAAATTAACTAAACACCTTTGAAATAATTTACAGACGACACTGTGGCACAGGCCTTCTTGTCCAACATCAGTGTCTGACCTCACAACTATTGGAATGATGTTTGGAAGTTTCCATAGACTCACTCCTAAATCTAAATTCCCAGACTAAAGTAATGATGCCACCACTAGGCTAATACATTCAGCCCATATTTGTTAGATTTCTTGAAATAGCATTTTTGCAATTTTTCTAGACTGTTATTAGAACATTTCAAGTAAAACAAACCAGGAAGAAACGGTGGTGAACCGGTGCCAGGACCAGGATGGCAAAGACTCCATGATGCATGTGGGGAGTGAGGGCCGGGTTATGTGTCAGATCAACCTAACGAGATACTGTAGCTCAGATTAATCCTGAATTGTGGATGGACAAATAATGTTACATCTTATTTCTGTGTGTGAAATGAATGAAACCCCCAAAGAACTTCTAATCTATTTTACAAATAATAGTGTCTTACAAATACATATTTAAACAGGCAATGTGCTGTTCTTTTATTCCTCAAAACTCTTTGAAAGAATGCAGTGACTTGATCCAATCCCAGCCTGAGATTGAGAGAAAATCGTACACAGTCAACAGGACGGATTGATGCGATCCAAGATGGAAGGAGGGAAGCTCCTTAAGTAGTCAGGTTGGGATCGTGTTTAAACCTCGAGTCGATGGTTGTCGAGTTGTCAACAGTTGTCGAGTCGACAACTGTTGCTGTCAGTTCAGAGAGCTTAGCAGGACAGAAGCAGCCCTAACCAAATGGGGACCGCTGATCAACGTTAATCTGAGAGAAAAGATGTGGGCTCCTGTAATCCTTGATAAAGGTTGGTTCAAAAAAATTGAACATGCTTGAAACAGAAGCAGGAACAAAATAATGCTGGATTATTCCTATGAAAGGTTGGAGCTGGAGGGATTGAGCAGTAATGGGACTATTTGGTCCAACATCATTTCAGTTTATATACTCTTGCTTCAAGCCCTTTAGATGAGCTGTCTTTGTGTGTGGCTCTCTGCCCCAAATAAATACTCCATTAGGACTGTTTTCTTTGCTGACCTCCTCCGACCTTCCCTACTCACGGCAGCCAGCGTGTCTCTCCTCGCCCATTGTCAGCCTACTGAGTTCAGGGGAAGCTACCCGAGGGACAAACTGTCCCCACATGGTGAGCGGGACTGACAGGCTGGTCTCCACAGACTGCAACACGGCTCTGAAGCCTCCCTGCACCTGGCACGGCGAACAGAGACACAAACACAGACAAGTCCAATGAAGGAGATTGGGATGGCAAGCTGACAGTAATGTCACTTGCAATTTGCTCTAAACTGACTCGCCTCCCTCCTTGTATCAGATTTTTTTTTTTTTTTCAAAAGTTTAAAAAAAAAGGTGTACGAACAAAACCAAGCACTTCACCCACTTTTTTGAAAGATTTTAAAAGTCCATTTTATGAACACTGACAGCTAATATATCAATATACACCAATTTTTTTTTTTTTTCTGACTTGAGTGCTGGAATCCCAGGGTCAGTAAACGCCTCCTGGTGATTCACCTCAGCCGTCATGTATATAAACACGCAGAGCGAATGTGAGAAATGACAGTAAACACTGTCACCGCCATCTGGCACCTCCACTGTCCCGCGTATCTGATGTTCAACCACCGGCCGTCACATCATCGGCCTCGGCTTGCGTTTAAAGCCTGTTGCCATGGTGACAAGCAGTAGCTTTGCCAGCATCGCTCAAATATGTATCATGTTTATTGACGATCAATACAAGGGCAGTCCGCCAGCGGACTCGACAAGATCCGGTGTGTCTCTGCGACGTTTCCCCGGAGTAGCTGGGTGAAATACCTGGAAACACAAATAGCTGTAAACAGAAAAAAAAAAAAAATCCTCTAGAAAGGGCATGCCTGGCATCTGTCATTGGTTTTATGTGCTAGGGAAATACAGGAACATCCTCATATGTATTCCACTTTATTTAAATGTTCCAGCCCTCTGGCGTTTTTCAAGATTAGTGTACTTGTGGAGGACAGGAAAGGCTGAAACATTGATTAAATAAAGTGGAATACATATGGAGCTGGAGTGTGTGATGCACTCCTCTCTCTTCGTCTATTACAGCTTTGAAACAAAATTTGTGTACGTGAGTTTACGAAGGCAAAAATGTGAAATGTTAATGTGGAAATACAGCAACATTCTCTGACGCATTCCACTTTATTTAAATTTTCCGGCCCTCAGGCTTTTTTTGAGCACTTCTCAGAAATGCAATGTATGATTTGTTTTAGTTAATTTTCAGCACATTTTTAGTAATTATTACCTTTGTCGGTTTCAAAGTGACCATTGTGGGGTTTTGAGTCATTAACAGAGGGGTGCCAACAATTTTGTCCATGTGTACAGTTTATTTTTCTGTAATATAATTTTTATAAATTATAATACTCATAAATTGTCCTTGATTGACACATTATTTGCTCAGGAACAGGCATTCAGGTGGATAGCTCAACTAGTAAAGTTTTCAGTTAATATTTAAGAGGTCCTAAGTTGGAAACTAACTGGTGTTGCTTTTTTGTTTGAGTCAGTTTTGATTAAAACAGGTCTATACAGATCAAATTAAACTTTGTCTTTTAAACCAAATATTACTAAATTTAGCCTACCTACCCACCCACCCACCCACCTTTCTTTTTACATTTTAAGATGCATTTTCCAACAAAAATGAAAAAAACAACTCACCGGAAATACTATATTATTGGGTTCTAATGTAAAGACACTGTTGTCGTCTTGTTTTCTCTGTCAAGCAGTCACACTAATGTTGCTACGCTAAAGTTGCCTGAGACTGCATCAATTTGCTTAATCAGCTGTCAGTCTCTTGGAGTGTTTTCCAAAGAACGACTAGACCCGGAGAAGCATATGGACTTTCATAATTTAATGGTGTTGCACAAATTGCATCCCGACACAAAAAAGAAAAAGTTAACCTCTCCCTTGGCAGAATCTGAGTGGACTGACAACATGCAGCTGATGAGGCAGATTGATGTTGCCTTTACCAACTTCACTCAGTAACACCAGCATCATTTGGTAAAGAAAACGGCGACACACTTAACAACGTTCTCGTATGAAAATACAGATTGTGTGGACTCTGTGTTTTAGCTTACCAATTAAATTTCGAATAGTAAATATTAAGAAATAGGAACAAGTATGAAGACGTGTGCTATGTAGCTATAAACTAACTGCGTTGACTTCATTCGAGTGTCAGATGGAACATCTTTCTTGTCCTAAAATGTTCCGATTTTTATGCCTCCTACTGCACAGCTGCCTAATGATATCAAAATGTAAAGGTCATCCGTAGGAAAGAAACATGGATGACTCTTCCTTCATTTACCTCTCTGACGCAAATGGCTTTGGTTAAAAATAAAGTCAAGAAAGCGACAGAAGCGACAGAAAGAAAGAAGAGCAAATGATGAGCTCTCCCATACTGAACAGAGAGTAAGTGGGTGAAATCCTTGGATTGCTTATGAGTTAAATGACGGGGTTGATTCATCTGTCAGGCTTATTAAAATTAACCATGCTGCTGTCTCGGACCAGGTTGAGTCATACAGTGATAGACAATAAAATGGCCCCTCTTTGCTCCAATATATTTTTTCTCTATTGTATATCAATCATGTAGCTGTTCTGGCTTTAACAAATAATATAAAATAATAAATAATATAAGCCCAGATAAAGTGAAAAATTAATTAACCCATGTTTATTCTTTTTTTTAATATTTCATTTAATAATGAGGGTCCATCTGAGAATATGATATGAGTTTATGGGGTGGGAGTTCATAAGTTTCTTACTTCTTCCTACTCCTTTTCGAGCGTGTTAAGATTATTGAGGTACAAAAATATGTGTCTTTTGCATTCCTTGTTCATGTATGTGATTTTATACTTTTATCGTGTTTGAATTAAAGAAAGAAAGAAAAACACTACAACGTTCTTAAACAGCCTGGGAAACGTTTGGAATTTGATTTGACTATTTTCCAGGTATTTTGAGATAAGTATGGAAACAAAAGTATGAGTATGTAAAAATTTAGCTTTTTCCAGACTTTATGCCCAATGCAATTATATAAATGTTGTAGCCTTCCACCCTTCACTATTTCTTTATATGCTTTCCCCCTTCCTTCTTTTCTTCCATTTGTTACTTCTTTTATTAATTTTTTTTCTTTGTGTCCTTCCTTCTTTCCTACCTTCTTTGCTTCCTTCCCTCTTTTCCCTAACCTTTCTTTATAACTTTTTTCTTTCATTATGTTCTTTATTTTTTTCCATCCTTGCTTTTGTCCTTTCCTAAACCTGTGTTGTACCTCTCCACAACTGAAACTCTGTCCTGTCTCTTGGGTTTTATCATCTTCATGATGACGTTTGTTATCTAATGTATTTCAAATTGTGATTAAATTACATACAATAGACGCTATTTACCAGCTATGTGACTTCAACAAGTTTCATTGCATTTTATCTAGAAGCATCAAACTAAAGATTGCTGCTGGATAGATAGGCATTATTAGATTTTTTATTTTAAAAACCATGTATCATTTTCCTTCCACCTCACAGTTATGCACTTCATTATGTTGGTTTGTCATGTAAAATTCCAGTCCAATAGGGAAACAGGCTTGTGAAACATGTAAAGGTTTCTGTGGCAAGAACATGTCTGCAAACCAATGCACAATGAAGATTTTTACTTTTAGTAATTGGACTTTTGGATTGATTTTAAAGTACCATTCTGTGTGTGCATTTTCTTTTTTTTTTTGTACACTCACGTTGGTATTCAAACAAATGTGCCTCAGCAGAAAATCCCAGTTTTTCAGCTGAATAATGCAGCTCAGTGTAGGCTGCAGTGTTTTCTGCTTGGTATTTGTTCCATCTGTAGGCTCACAGACTCGCCACAAAAAATGTGTCTTGCCAAGGGATTATGACTTACATTGATCTGTTTAAAGCGTTAACGCGGCAACAATACAGCACAAAGGCATAGCTGATTTTATTGACACTGTTGTCTGTGGCGATGTGTGAGTGCTATCACATCCAAAATTTGTCTGGCCTATCAGAATTTCTCCAAGAACTCAATGATGAGTAAACTAGTAATTCGCAAAATAAACCAAAATCTGTAACACAACATGGTTCAGTTAAGGCCAGTGTTTCGGTGATAATGATGACCGTGGCTCAGTGGGCAGAGTAGACATCAATTTTAAATTCGAGCCACTTATCCCAGGGTTGCCTGCCAATCTGCATTTCAGTGTATAAATTGGTGTGGATGGGTAAATGTGGGTCTGGTGTAAAGCGCTTTGAGTGGTCAGTATGACTGAAAAAGTACTACATAAGTTCTGTCAATTTATCATTTTAATGACTCATCTGTAGAAAAGATACTGGGCAAAGAAACATGGAGTCCAAGGTGAAAACCTGTGCAGATCAAAGGAACACAAAGACCTCTATCGTCATTGCCAGAAACATCTTGATGATCTCCATGAGATTTGGAGAAGAAGAAAAACATCGTACCATCAGTAAAAAGCATGAGGTTTAGTGTGAATGTCTGGGGCTGCTGTGCGTCTTCTGGATAACTTAATTAATGCAATCATGATTTCCAGAAATTGCTAAAGTAGCAATCCCTTTTTGATTTTGATCGCAAGATGACTTTGGGTTACACAACACCCAAAAGTTCACCTCTTAAAGGCAAAAAAAACAAATAAAATAAATGTTTGCACCGTCCTAGTCAAAGTTTAGCCCTAAATCCAATTGAGATGTCCTTGTATTACTTTATTTGATTTGTTTGTGCTCAAGAACACTCCAGTGTGGCTTAATTAAAACTACTTGGTGAACAAGAACTGGTCAAATGTCCTCCATAATGATGTAAAAGACTGAATGCCAGTCACCACAAACACACGATGGCCTGATGTTGCCATTTACGAACGTCACTCAAATCGCCACAATAACGAAGCAAAAATGTTTTCATCCGTCTAACAAGTGTTCTTCAGAATAGATCTGCCTTTTCATGTTCACTTTAATCTTCAGTTCAACTCTGAAGCATCCTTCATAAGTTAAACATAAGGCACCAGGAGCAGACCCGCCATCGCAGGCCACGAAGGGGTTCCGTTATACAGTAAATGTATCATGCATGAGCCTGTGGGTTTCCTAGCTCCCGACAACAACAACCCTTGGCTGCTGGAGCTGCAATAAATTACTCGTCGTGAAGAACCCAACAGTTGACACTGCAAATTGCTTCCACGGCACACTTCACAATTGTTGATTGAATATAATTAGTTTTCCCCTTCTACAGTGAAGAGATTGTTTTCTTTTACGCTGCACTGGGCACACATGATTTGAAAAAGTTTGGTACGCACGTGTAAGAGCAAAAAAAAAGAAAAGCTCTGAAGACTATATGTGTTTCTTCTTGCAAACAGTGCTGTACGTTTAAAATGCTCACATAAAAGCCACTTGAATGTCAATATGATTTTACTGCTGTAGTGACGCAAATGGCAGCTGCTTCTTTTAGTGATTCTATCCTCCACAAACTGCAGAACCTGAAGCAGTCTCCTTAGATGAATAATGCATGGGTCGTTGCTGACAACACGCTGGGTTTGAGTGCATTCCTCTTGTCTAATCATGGTGACTTTTCAGGTTCTAAGAGCTACTTTCTTTCTGACTCCTTTGCCTAGGAGAATGAACTTCAAGAATTCCTGCAGGAGAACAAGCACTTGAATCTTCAGTGGTTCAACAACAGCCACAAAGCATCTGAGTATGAAAAGGTAAGAGGTGAAAAGGCTTTGTAGAAGGCTTAAATACATCTTCACAGAGCTTTTAGCTTGGCACTCGGTTCTCGGTGTGTTTTTCTTCGTACATCATGGCCTTCCTCTCTTCGCTTTGATGCAGCATGGAAGCTTTCTGGGTCTTACATGAACTTAGCTACTGTATATCCAGCATTCTACTGTAGTGAAAGAAATCACTGAAGGAAGTAAAATGTTGTTGAGATATTGACACCCAGTCGAAATAGTTTAGCAAACAGAGACCTTGGGCCTTTCTATGAGCAAGGCAATTTCCTGTAGTAGTAGCTCAGAGGCAGGTGTTTGCCACTAAGGTTAAATGTTATTTTATCAGGATATGAATGACTCTGGGAGCAACGTTCTCATATCAGGCTGATATTAAAAGAAGCAGAGTGCAGTACAGTTCAAGTCTTGTCCTTTGAAAACACATTTTCAATCGGGTTCCTCTGGTCGGAAAGGTCCTGTTTGTAATAAACTGGCTTTAACTGAATCTGGTGTAATTTGGATCAGTGCGTCATGGTTAGGTCTGATGGGTGGGTTAATGTACACCAGTTGGTTTCGTGCTGTGTTGTGGCACTGCAGACAAGCAGACTTACTAGTCTGTGTTTTGATTTGTTAGTGTTTGTACAGTTTATCTCCTTGAGGAATCATTAGTCATTCATGGCTGCTCTGAGGAAGGGGTTTTACCACATTACAGCTGCAGGAGCTAGTCAGCTCAGTGGAGATTAGGGGCCATTAAAAGTGCTAAGTACTCCGTCCTTAGAAGCAGTGAAAAAACTGCTAAGAATTTGTTCAGTTTCTTTCTTCACACAATATTATACCGTCTCTAAAGAAAGTGTTTGCTCAAAAAATTATTTCAGTGAATTGTGTCTGAATCACATTATCAGACACATTGATTTATCACATACAACGCCTTGTGAAAGTATTCACACCTCATCAAAATTATCACTTTTGTCTACTTTATAGCTCCAAAACTTTAATGTATTTTCTTATGACTTTATTCGTCAGACCGAGAGATTATACATGGTTTTCTTTTTTTTCCACAAAAATAAAATCTGAAAAGTGTAGTATGGATTTACTATATATTCCTAATCCTTTGCATTGATATCTCAGTTGGTATAAAACCTGTTTTGCACTGTCCAAAAGATCTTAAAGTCTAGACCTACAGTTACCTGAAAATCAGTGGTATGACTTGAGAGCTGCTGTTTACAGATTTCTTCTTTTCTTTCATTCATTGTTTTATTATTCAGTCATTTCAAACAATTAAACATTTAAGCAAAACACGTTAAAACTAATTCAAAAAAGCTGTAGCTAGTTTGAATTAGAAAGCTTTTCAGTTTCTCAGTGTGCAAAGCTAGAAGAGAACAAAAGACTTATTGTAATTGGAGTGAAACATATTTGCAATTTTATTTATTTATTTATAAATTTATTTATTTCAAGACTATATTTGTAGTCTTGCATTGATCCAGACTACACTCTTCAGACTCGTATTTGTTAAAAAAAAATGTTATGCACTACTTTAGCTAAATGAAAATTGTGACAAAATTGTGGAAAGTCATGTTTGAGTATTTTCCAAGGCACAGATAACAGGTGAACAATTATTTGTGTCAAAAGCAGCAGCTCAACTTTAAGCAGCTCTGCCTGTGAAAGGAAAGGTGTGAGAAAGAAGTGGAAACGCAGATAGAAATATATACAGAAAGATGAATGAGGAGTTTTGCACCTGTTTGCCTGCCAGAGGACAGATTTTGACAGATCTTGTCAGTATCGTAGCATTTAGCCGTGCTTGATACAGTCACAAAACAATTCAGGTGTGAAGATGATATGGCCAATCTTGTAGTCAGTTGGTTCCATAACAAAAAGCATGTCAGAAAAGAAAAAGAGTGAAAGAACTGCGCAGTTATCGATTTGTTGTAGGGTTTTAACTACTGAGAAACATCCTGGTGTTTATATCTCAAATAGCAAAGCAATTTTAGATATACAATATAATACTGTATGTGAGTTTTTAGCATTTTTATGCCTATTTATCTTTGAAATTCATTGAAGAACTTGACTGCGAAGAAAGAAAACTGACACACAACAGCTTAAGTACATGGGTTGCAAAATGGTTTGTTCACATTTTCAAAATTGAAGAAAGAAATTAAATGACAATGCAATGATATGAAACGAGGATAAGATTTGACCAATGGATGAGTTGGCCTGGAACTGTTCATGAAACCGTAAATTGCTGTCTAGATCAAGAATCTAAACATTTTTGCCTTTGGACTGTCATCTTCCTCTGCCTTGATTCGACTTGTTCCATCTGAACAGGTGAAATCAGAGTATGCCCAGCTCAAAGAGAGGCTTGGTGTTGTGACGCAGGAGAGAGATTTAGCCCTGTGGGAGAGGAACCAGCTCCAAGGCAAACTGGAGAACCTAGAGCAGGTGCTCAAGGTAAGAAAACACAACCCGGGTGATGCCGCCATCTGTCCATTCTGTGTCCCCTTCTAGATCTTGAAGTTCATTCATTCTGGGATTTTGATGCAGGTGTTTCTATAGAGCCTACCTCTTCTCCAGCCCCTCCTCTCCTACCTGTGCCACTCTAGCCTCCTCCTCTATGGTTTCTAATGTCCTCGACATGTCTGTTGCCTTCCAGTGTCGTGTTGGGAAGGTCTGACCTGGAGCTGTGAAAGAGCACAAGCTGGGAGCAGTCTGCCCTCTTTTCTTACCTATGTCACTCTTATGTTGTCCAACTTCACTGGATCTGTTGCTTCCTCCCTCCCTCGTCCCCTCTTCCCCCCCCCTGCTAGATTTCTAAGGTATCACTGCTATGGCCACCTGTTTTGGGAGTAGCCTGAGTTATTCCCGTACTGAATGTTTCATGTCAGTGGCTGTGCTTTTTTTGTCTCCCTTTATCGGCGCGATGTTTATCAGACATAAAAAAACAATCACGTGGCTTCAACAAACAGCACTGTGGAATGTGATATATGCATGAGGCAGGATGAAGAGTTTGGCTTTATGATGAGAGGGGGAGGAAGAAGAAAGAGAAAACCTGGGTCACCATCCACGATGATGATGTCACCTATGAGTTTGACGACACTGCCGATTTTAGAACTTAATTTTCACTAGCATGAAAATGTCATTTGCTTCTTTCACCTTTGCGTGTCAGCGGTTTACACATTTTGGAAGCAGTGATGCGACTAGATGTCACAGGCATCCTGTGTTACAAAGTTCCTAGCGTTCAGTCCCTTCTTTGGATGGCTTCTTTGGTTGAGATGGATGATCACAAGCAAGTGAGCACGCTGACAGAGTTTGTTCACCCTTTTAATGTCACATAAAAGCCTCCAGATTGATCATTTAAAGACAAACTCTCTGAGGACAACTTTTAAAGACCCCTGTTTAACAAGACTTTAAAGAGGCATAGTGATGCATAAAGGGGGCAGCAAACCTGGAGGTCCAAGTATATTTGCACTGCCTTGCAGGATTATTGATATCCGCTGAAAACCTTTTCACATTTTGTCACGTTACAGCCACACACTTCATTTTGTTTTCTTGAATATTAGGTGATTGACCAACAAGTTGGTGTATAACTGTAGAGTGGAAGGTAGAAGTGAATTGAAAGTCAGGGTGCATCCGTGTTCAGCTGCCTTTACCCCGAATGCCATGAAATGCAGTCCATCTAAATGCCTTCAAAAATCATCTAACTATCAAACTAAGTCCACTTGTCCTGTGTAAGCCTTAGAGCATGTGTGAAACTCAAAGCACGTCTGCCAAATCCGGCCCGCCGGAGCTTTTTATGTGGCCCTCTATAGACTAGATATTAAGTCTGCTTAAATGTTATGTTATCAATCAAATCAATGCAGTTTTTATCTGTTTACTGCCAATTTATATCACTCAGTCCCTCCAGTTTTTGGCGAATTGTCGTGGAAATTCACGCAGTCAACAAATCGCTGCACTCTTTTGTGCTAATACATAATTGGGAGTTTACTGCAGATTTTTCTCAAAAATTGTCAAAAACTTTCTTACTTGTACTAAACAGATGCATTAGCCTTAATTGATGTCAGATTATAATCCATAGTCTATGCAGCGAGTAATAAGACGTATTTACAGTCATAAATAAGCGCAAATATTTCCAAATTAGTACCGCAAATGCTTTGATTCTTATTGCAAAAAAAATCACAAAAACAATTTCAAAATTCTGGAGGGACTAAAACGATGTTCAATATTATTTAATTTTAAGAATTCATAAATATTTTTAACAGTTTAACAGGTTTTATCTTTACATTAAGGCACAACCGGCCCGTTAGGAGCATTTATGAACTTGATTTGCTCCAAAACGAAAATGAGTTTGACACCCCTGCCTTAGAGGTTTATTAAGCATAATTAGTGAACAAACACAGTCAGGGTTGTAATGATTCCTCGAATGATTCAAGCACCTAGATTATTAAAATTCATCGAGGAAAATTTATCTATCTCCAAGCTTCGTTAAATTATGTTTTATTGTGTTCTGTCCAGGTCATTATTTGTGTTGGGCAGAGTTCTCACTTCCGCCTATGAGTTGTTGCTAAGTGCTAGCAGCATAACGTCCAATTGTCCGGGTTTTTATCATTTTTCGGGAGACCAATAAGTGTCCTTAAATTGACTGGCGCGATGCTTAGAGTACACAGCCTTTCTCCTCCTGGAACTTCGTGGTGACTGTTTCAAAGCGAGTGGTGGGAAAAGTTCTGCAGTTGTGCTTATACAGGTGAGCAGATAAACTGAACACTGCGGGCAAATACCTGTCAAGTCTCCCGTTTTGGCTGGGAAATTTCTCTCTCTCTCTCTGTCTCTCTCATTATCCGATTACTCGATTAATCGTAAGAATAATCGATAGAGTATTCGATTGCTAAAATATTATTTTACAACAGGCCTAAACACAATTATGAAGACCAAGGAAGAGCAGAGATTTGTGGGATGCATACAGTTTTTCTCAGTCAAACTACTTGTTCAATCTTCAAATCATTGTGTGCACACCAAAACAGCCATTTCTCATACATTTGAGCAAGTTACAAATGCTTTTGTATTATGTACAGTTCTTTGCTTTTTCCTACATTTTCAATTACTTTTGTCATGTTAATCAAAATGTATTATGCTGGTTTCTGAATTGTCTCGACCTCCACAGCAGTTCATCTTAAGTTTATTGTACAAGTCTCAAGATGCAAAATGCTTGAACAGGTTATCATAAAATGTCAAGCATATTTCTAGACATTTCCATTGGATTTTATTCTACATCTGACCTGAACTGGTAAATTGCTCCCAGGCGAACACTGAGTTTCTCCAATGTACATGAAGCATTAGATTGCCCAACGATCAACCAGGTGTCTGAAATAGATTGAAGGTACATCTCATGTACTATCAGCTGGTAGGAATACAGTAGGTATAGCCAGAGCACAACACAATGTTACATTACTGATAATGAAAGGACAAGGATTTGGACAGGGTCAACAGCCAGGAAGAAGGAAAAGAGAAGAAAAGGAGGCTGCGGCGGAGGAGATAGGAGGCAAAACAGAGGAAGAGAAGAAGAGGCTGAGGACATCTGCTAGTTAGAGATAGAAAGTATATAAAGACTTTACTGTCATTTCTACAGCACTTCAAGTACAGTCTTCCTTACGTAGATGGTCTTACGTACAGTAATTTTGAGAGATTAACTAAGGATTTTGAGAAATAAACTGGATTTTGCAGGTAATTCATGGTGTTTTGCTGTTTGTGCAAATTGTTTTGAGAAATGCACTTGCTGTTTTGCAAATGTCAAAAGTTACTTGAGAAATGCACCAAAGCGACAGAAAAACTGTGTTAATAGATTCTCTCAGCTGGTTTGCTGGTACTTTCCTTGGTCTTCATGATGTTGATTGTTCTCTAATGTTTTCCAACAAACCTTTGCATAGCGACGGGATTATTCGGATCTTCAATTAAAGACAAGCTGGCTAATTACTGCCATTGTTTACTGTAAACAATGAAGGCAGTTTACTGGATTTTATTTAGGGGCAAGGGAGTAACGGGAGCTAAACATACAAAAGCAACACTTTTCAGATATGAACTAAACAGTAGAAAAGCATGTATAATTTTCCTTCCACTTGAGCTATGTGACGTTTTCTTCTAAAACGATGAGGTCCGTGGCTGTAAGGTGACAAAATGTGGAAAAGTGAAAAAAGGGGTGTGAATACTTTTACAAGACAGTGTTTTGTGTTGTTGTTGTTGTTTAAAATGCAAAGCATCTCCTGTCTTCTTTTATAACCTAAATTCATTCAGATTTATTTTGTTGATCATTCACCCGCTCACATGATCTATTTTACAAATGAAGGTTCACGCCTTTATCATTCTTCAAAGATTTAGGCATCAGCACCTGGCCTCTGATCCACTATTAGTCATGGTAACCTCTTCGTCTTCAGTAAATACAGAGTTGAAGATCTGAGATGCTTTTTTAAAAGGTAGAACGTCACTTAATTTCAGTCCCACTAACAGCAGCCCTCTCTACTCCCCCTCTTCTCCTTCTGGCTCTCCATCCCTACGTCCTTTGCGGACAGCATATGCGTGAGGCTGCAGAGCGAAGGCAGCAGCTAGAGTTGGAGCATGAGCAGGCCTTGGCTGTACTCAATGCAAAGCAGCAGGAGATTGACCTTCTTCAGAAGGTAAGAGAAGTCTGATTGTGTAACACTCAGCGCCAGAGGACTGGCCTTTTTTTGTTTTTGCTCTGATCTTAGTACGTGTTACGGGTCAAAGAGCATTTTTAGTTGAACACTGTTGGAACACATACTGCGCAGCAAAGGCCAAACTTTCCTAAAATCCATCCATCCATTTTCTAACACCCTTGTCCCTAGTGGGGTCAGGAGAGGTGCTGGTGCCTATCTCCAGCTAACGTTCTGGGTGAGAGGCGGGGTCACCCTGGACAGGTCAAACTTCCCTAAAATACTCCATCAATACATTGCAACCCTTACCTGTCTTGTTTTATCACCAAACCCCCCCAAAAGTTCATCCTCTTTATCCCTCCTTGGACACTCCTGTTTGTTACACGCAAGCTCATTGGCAATTTGTAACGTAGAGTAGAAATGACAGAAAATAATAAAACAAAAAGCCTTTCTTGGCCATTTGATGGTCGAGTTTCCTCTTCTGTGCACTGGAGCTGACTGTAATGTCAAAGCGAACCCGGCAGTCGCTGAGATTGCTGATGGTGTGAACGTGATAGGAATTGTCACCAGTGCCATCTCTAGAAAAACAGTTTGTACCACAGTGTTGCCGTGGCTGTAGCACCCTAACTTCACAGTCAGCTTTTTACAGGCTGTAGCTCTCAGCTTTTTTTTTTTTTTTCTCTCTCTCTCATTAACAGAAGCTCATTATGGGCTTATCTTCCTTCAGACACGGGCTGCTCTCTGTGTTCTCCCAAACTGATGGACTGCAAAGGAGATTTATCATACTGTAAAGTCCACACTTGCTCTTATATTCACGTGGAACAGATGTTTGTAGCTCCTACAAAGAGAAATGTCATGTATTCTGCTGTGTTCCCCCACAGTCACAGGGCTTTACGTTATGTAAAAGCTCATTCCTCTCGCAGGCACTACAGAAGTGTTGCTAATTACTTTTGAAAACAAAAAACTCAATTGAATTAAATCTATGTTTATTTGCACAGAGCCTTAGAAAAGACAAAGCAATTAATTTCAATTACTCCACATGCTCAATGGTGACAGAGCGATTTTTCAAAAATAGGCAATTATCCAATAACAAATGGAACGCAAACAATCAATGTAAAACATATAACCGGGGCATTGCAGATATGTCAGCAGTCTATGAACACACTTCATGATGTATTTAATGTGAACAAAGAACGGCATTCTGCGCCGTTTCTGTTTTCAGAGAAACCAGAAACAAAACGGTTTAGATGTGCGAGTTGTAATATTAACTATACAAAATTATTCCTTGAACATTTTGTCCCGCAATGCATTTTATGAGGATTTTATGCGATAGACTAACACAACGTTGTGAAGTATCATAATTGTGAAGTGCTAGTATAGGTATGAGTTATGTTACGCTTTTTTAAAGCAACTCTGAAAAGTGTGGCGTGTATTTGTATTGAACCTTTCTGAGTCAACACTTTGTCGAACTTCCTGCCAGCTGCGATTACGTCTGCTCGATCTCAGTCAGAGTTGATAGACAATCTAAAGGATTGTCAAAGATTTTCCATTGGATTTATGTCGTGAATTTAGCTGAGCCAATGCGACACATTAAAGTGGTCCAAGCCATTCCACTGTTGCTCTAGGTTTGTTTGTCGTGCTGCTTCTGAGAAGTCTTCTTCCAGCACCGCACCGTATTTAGTTTCTTCCATTGTCCATCAACTCTGAGCAGCTTCACTGCTGAGAAAAATAATCACCCAAATCATAATGCCACCAGCGCCATGCTTCAACTCAGATTTAATTTGTTCAATGGAACGTTCTTAAGGTCACACTGAACCAAAGGTTTCGATATGCTCTGATCTGATCAGATCCCCTTCTCCTACATGTTTGGTGTGATGGATTCAGCAGAGCTCTTTAAAATGTCAAGCGATGGGACGCTGTTTTACAGCATAGTCTTGATATTGTCTCCTTAAAAACGTTCTCCCTGTTGTGCCTGCTTTGCTCTTTGGTCTCCATTATGCTGTTTGTTCACTATTGTTCTCTAACAAGCGTTGGAGGCCTTCACCGAACTGCTGAACTCACACTGAAATTAAATTAAATGAAATTAAATACATGCAGACTCCATTTCCTAATTGGGCAACTTGTCAAGGCAGTTGGATTTTAATTAAGGCTGTCAGAGTAAAGGGGGGTAAATACAAATGCACACTACACCTTTCCTTTACTTGTGAAACATGTTGAAGACCATGTACAGTATTTTTTCTCTTTACTTCAAAATTAAGCACTGCTTTGTGTTTTTTTTTTTTTTTGTCCAAAAAAAAAAAATCTTGATAAAATACTTAAAATGTATGAGTATTTATGCTAAGCCACTGTATATTCACTGTATTGGAGAGACTTTGTTCTCTTATAAGCAGATTCAAACAGGGAATTAAGAAATCTCCAAACATGAAAACAGTAGAAGGAAAACCCACAATATTTAAGTACGATCTGAATTATCAATTTAATTAATAACCTGTTAGGTTTTATTGGCTCGGCATCTGTAGCAAAGGAAACTCTGTAACTCGTTGTCTTGTTGAGTTCTTGTGCCTTTAAAATGCCTCTATGCTGTCTGTGAAAGCCTTTCTCTGGTTTAAGTGATATTAAACATCAACAAAGAGTGCTACATGAGTGAACTGCCCCCTGTGTTTCCCAGGCTCAGGTTGAGGCTAAAAAGGAACATGAAGGCGCTGTCCATCTGTTAGAGGTGAGCGTCTGGACACGGGGGTGGGGGTTGGCTGTGTGTTTTTGTGTGGGTGCTGCATGAGAATGTACCTCGGTGAGATCAGGTTGTGAGTAATTTTCTGATCTTTACTTAGTCATTTTAGAAAACCTTGACAATCGTGCTATTTCTTTCTACAAATTCTATTTGAATATATATTCATATTTGGTATTCTTTCATTTGTTTTTGAAATGAAAATATGCACTTTGGATCCATATAAGTGACCTTTGGCTATATGTTAGCATGAAGCAAGTTGAAATGTTTATATATATATATTAATATAATTTCAAGATATGTGTGAGTGATCACATATTTGATTTCTCTCCCTGCATCTCTTTTTACTGTATGGGTCTATGTTTATGCATAAACAGAACCACTTGGACAGCATGCAGGTATTTCATAATTGCTTTTATTTATTTCCTTGTGCTTTTTAGAACTACACTAGTAAAATACAATAGGATACAATAGACTATGCAGTCAAAAAAAAAACAACATGTAATAGAAATGATGTTTCACCACAATTCAAAAACTGTTATTCAGTGTGGGCTGGGTTTAGAAATTTAGCATTAGGTGCTATATATCTTATAAATTTGCTAAAGTTAGTGGTGGGGGGGGGGAAGTAACATAAATCTGGTACAACCAGATGGAAATTGTGAGGTGTCAATTTTCAAAAGTGTTCTGAGTTTCATTTGAGAGTTTCATTTTAATCTTTATTTGGCTTCACTCACTGAGCGAAGAGAGTTTACAAGTGGAAACTCAGCCTGCTGCATCAGTATTGCTTGATCATGAAGAAAAATTCAGGCACACTGAATGTTTTTTTTTCCCCCATCAGGTTATTGTTCACAAACTTCATATTTATAAAAATAAAATCCTAATTGTTTACATGTGAATGAAAAAAGTATCTTGTGCAGCCCCTTATTTCTTTACGTCTTCAAATCCTTGGAGCCTGACTCATCTCTTCGTGCAGTCTTGTTGAACAGCAGGATAGATTTTGTGATGTTCTTTTGACAGCGCAGCACTTAGCAACAAGTTGTAAATCTTCAAAGTATGAAGAAAGCTCTTGCAGAGAAAACAGTGATTCATCTATATAGACAGTTCATCCAGAAGTAATTCGCAATACTTCACTTTTTCCACATTCTTATGTTAAAGCCATATTCCGAAATGTATTCAATTCTTGTTTTTATACTTAAAACATGTCACTTCCCATGTATTCACAGCCATTATTCAAACTGTTGATGCACATTGCGCAGCAATGACAGATTCAGGTCTGTAAAACATGAAGCCATAAATTTGGCACAGCTGTTTTTGGACGGTTTCCCCCATTCGCCCAAACCACCCTGTTATTATCTTTGCTGTTTGCTTTGGTTTGTTGTCCTGCTGGAAGACAAACTCCAGGCCCAGACGGAGGTCAAGAACACTCTGAACAGGTTTTATCCAAAATGTTTCTACATTCCTACATTCGTCTATCCTTCCGTCTTGAGTAGTCTTCCCGTTTCTGTGAAGAATATCCCTACAGCCTGATGCCGCAAACAACCGTGTTTCACTGTAGGAATGATATTAGGCATATCTTCCCTCCAAACGTGATGCCTTGTTTTTTGCCAAAGAGTTAAATCTGTGCCTCATCAGACCAGAGAATTTTATCTGTCATTGTCGGAGTCCTTCAAAAACTTTCTTGTTAAATTGGTGGATTGATGCAGAAATGTTTGTCCTTCTGGAAGGTTCTCCTCTCCTACAGAGCAATATCAGCATGGCGTTCTTGATCACTTCCCTGAATAAGATGCCTCTCCTCTGATCCCTCAGTTTAGATGGCCATCTAGCTCAAGGGAAAGTGCTGATGGTTCCAAACTCTTCACATTTAAAAATGATGGAGGCCAGAGGACTCATCGGGGTGAAGATTTGTGCCTTGAGATAAATCGGGTTAAAAAACTTGCACATTTTATTCATTTATTTCCTAAAAGAAATGTCTTTCACAATAAGGCTTGTAGCTTTTTCTGTTGTCCACTGGTTGTCCATTTTCCTACGGTACTTTACAAAAAATGTTTGTTACATTGAAGTAATATTTAAAGAAATAGGGGCTGATTCAAGACTTTTATCTGTGGCAGACTCTAGCAGCTGAACATTTTGGCAAATTATAAAATTAATTTTCTTAGTTTCTGGTACATTAACCTGAAATCATAAAGATAGTAAAATAATTCTACATGTTATTTTTTTAATGGCATGTTGAACGTTTTTCTGCATGTGTGTGAAGAATGTCTGTTTATATTTTCTCTTAGATTTGTAGAAATCTCAGTGTTTGTCTTCATGTAGCATGCTGTTTGTAGCATGTGTAAAATGGTCTCAGCGTGTCCAAAACAGCACTAACTGGAGTTGTTTATGAGGAAAAGTAAAAAAAAATCAAGTGCCTTAAGGTGTGTCTTTGGCTCAGACCGCTGAGAAATGACTGCTGATTAATTTCATCATTAGGCTTTTGTAAACGTGCTGCAGTGCCTGGACTTTCCATGAGTTTGTACCTCAGCCTTTCCCGCCTTTTTACGTATATGAAAGCGGTTGAAATTTTTCTTATTGTAGTCTTTTGTTGTAAAGACCACAACCAACAATTTTTAAGATGACGATACATTTCTCTTTCAGGTATATGTGGAATAAACGTAGACGTCTTATTGGGTCACTACCGAATGCATTTTTGATGTTTCACTCTCAGGTTCAAATTGTTGGTTTTGATCTTCGCCCTGTGATCAGCTCAATAAGAAAAATATACATTTTCATTCTCGTCGTCCAGATTTATTCAAAATCACTTAAAGGTTGCTTTTTTTTTTGATTTTCCTGGTTACTTGAGTTTTTGTTCTGTAGTGTTTCGTATCGTGTCACTTGTGGTGTGACGCATTACAACTGCTCTTATCAGTCCAACATTTAATACCACTCAACATTTTATTTGCATGCATGCATTGCTGTTCGGCATGGGTTCGGCATGTGCAACGTTCAGAATAATGTCAGCATTATTTTTGTACCCGTCTTACTTTTCTCTTTGTCTATCCCTCCCTTTGACCTTGCCTCTTCGTGTGTCCACGTCTACCTGCCTCGCTCTTTGCCTGTTTCTGCTCTATGACGCTCCTCCGCCCAACGTCGTCAGGCCAAAGTCCGAGAGCTGGAGGAGAAATGTCGGTCTCAGAGTGAGCAGTTCAACCTTCTCTCAAAAGAGCTGGAGAAGTTCCGGCTTCAGGCTGGGAAATTCGACATCCTTAGCACTGAACCCTTAACTGTGAGTGAGTCTCCGGGGTCCCCCAACAAATCCTTATCACAGCTCCTCAATGGATTGGCTGCTCCAATCGAGAAAGGTATGGAGAAAATCTTTGAGGTTTGTGAATTGGTTTTTTATTGTCATTTCTCTTTTAAAAACTTTGGACTGCTAACTATCTAATAAATATACAAGTGTAGCTGTATTGTTTGCACTCAGTCTGGTAAAAAAAAAGAAACAGTTTCAAGTGTCAAAAGATTAGTTGGCGGTATATTTATTTTTCCTTGCACCTTGTGTTGTTGTTTTTTGCTACGAGGATCTGATGAGAAGGCGTGTTTGTTCCACAGACAATGAGGGTCCAACAAGCAGATCTTTGATATCTGAATTCATTCGACCGCTCCAGATAAGTGGAGACAAGCCCGAGCTCCTCTCCGTCAAGCCAACATTCCTCAGTCGCAGTCGAGCCAGCAGCCCAGCACGAGCTTTCCTCTCTGAGGTACCCGCCGGTGCCCACTCTGATCCACCGTGGTCCTTTATTGAGTGTCTCTCTCTTCCATTTCCTGTCTGCTCTCCAAAGCGCAAAAAAACAATTTGGACACATCGGATCTGAGAGCAATGACGAGCTCATCCGTTAAACTAGAGGCTGTGGAGATGGAATTCTAGAAATTGAAAAATAAAAGTATTTACGTAATCCTTACTGCAAAGCGCTACTGTGGTTTTTTCTGCATTACTGGAAACCCACAGCTGCAATAAAATCTTCCTGCTTATGGGATTGAGGTCTTTGTGCAAACAAGACTAAAATGTAAACTGTTACAGCATTGCTCCTCAACTCTTTTGCAAGACAGATTATTGCTGGCTTTTGTTTTACACACCTCAAAATATAGAAAAGCGCCATAAAACAGGATGTGGCTTCTTGGAAAACTTTTCACAATAAATTACAGCTTTGCCAATATTTGAAATGATAACTCTCAGACTTTTATAGATTAATAAATTATGAATTAATATATTGTAACTGTGCAGGAAGCTTTTGCTGCTTTTTGTCAGTAACAATAATTATATTATATTATAATATATTTGAGTTCTTGTCACACACAGCCGCATTGCTCTTGGATCAGCATCTCTGTTTTCGGCTGATGTCTCCCTTCCCATTTTTAAGTTAAGCATCAGTCTAAATGAACAGCCAACATGCCAACACAGTAAATACTTTATTTTCTTGAGGTTTCGAACACCTCTAATTTTTTTGTCTTCTTTTATTTGGAAATATTTACCGTGTTTGCTTAGTGAAAATCTCTTCAGAGGAGAATGTTGTCAGCGCATTCTGTTAGAAAAACCTGATCAGTGACATACCAGCCTCCTTTCAGAGCAAATCAAGTGTAAACACTGCTAATTCTGGCCACTAGTGGATTTGTTAGTGTTTCAATACTTTTATTTTCCAGACATTTCTCTGCTATCCATAAGTGCTGTGTAGCTGGCACTCACTTTAATATGTGTTACTGACAAAGAAAAGAGTGTGAATATCCACACACCATGGATCCATTAGGGTATATTTTCTTACTTCTTCTCCGTCTAAAACTTTATTTCAATACAAACTGTTACACCTGTTATCATATTGTCACCCATTACATAGCATATAATTTTCTCTAAATGTGTTTTTCTGGTTTTTTGGTTGTGAAGTGAAGGAGAGCTCACAATGGAGCAGAAAACATGATTTTTTGTCTGTGATGCTTCTTCAGATGGACAAAGGGCTGAGCTCAACTACCAGGTCCAAACCACGTTTCACAGGGAAAGTCCGTCTGTGTGTTGCCAGATATAGGTAGGTAATATAGAAGACAACGTTTCACAAGCCTTTCGCAGTTCAGCTATATCATTACACCGGAGAAATTTTTGCTCAGTCATTTTAGTTTTAAAGTTTAGGAATTTTTGCTTCCTAAACTCTCAGAATCTTAAAAGAGGAAGCAAATGTTGGGACGCCTCATAGAAAATACTTACAGTAAACTCTAACTGCTGTATTAGTGTGAATCATGAAGGACCTGAGAATATTTGCAGAAGATATATTTTCTGGTAATCCTACAGAGAGTAAATTTTTTAAAATGATCATATACACAAATCAGGCAGAACATTATGACCATCAAGAGTTGAAGTAAATAACACTGATTATGTATTGATCATGGCACCTGTTTGTTGGTGGGGTCTATTGGATAAAATGTGAATATTTTATCCTCCACGTTTGTGTTAAAGGCAATACAAATGGGATGCCTGATGGAGAGTATTTGCAAATCTGCAGGTCTTGTGAGACATGCCTAGTCTGCAGTGGACAGTCTATCCCAAGTGCTCCATAGAAGGATGAGTGATAAAAGCTTGTTGAAGCACAGACCAGACCAGTCAGAGTGACCATGCTGGTCATAATCTTGTGCCTGGTCATAAAGCAAACCAAGGGTTAAATATGTATAAAAAAAATCTCTCTAATTTGTCTTGTTCTATTATTTTTGTTTAATATTCTAGTTACAATCCTTATGATGGGCCTAATGATCACCCAGAAGCAGAGCTCCCTCTGGTGGCAGGGAAGTACCTCTATGTTTATGGAACAATGGATGAGGATGGCTTTTATGAAGGTTTAACACTCAATAAAATGTTTTAGTCTTTTCTACTTTGCCACACAACTGTATGACCATTTATTATTATTTATTTATTTATTTTCAGGAGAGCTGCTGGATGGACAGCGGGGGCTCGTCCCATCAAATTTTGTGGAATTTGTCCAAGATGACGATACGCCCTCTGCCCAACACAGGAACACTACGGTTAAAGAACCAGGCTACCTCAACCACAGTAGCCTGGGGCCTCCGCGACATTCGAGCGGCACCGGCACAAGACCGAGCATAAGCAGCCTGCTCTCTGACAGTAAGCTAGACTGTCTAAGCACCAGCAGCTTGGGCATGGACCTCCTGGGCTCCTCCAGCAACGGGACCGGAACCTTGGACGTCAGTATTGATGAGGTCGGTGAAGACATTGTGCCTTATCCCCGCCGCATCAACCTGATCAAACAACTAGCCAAGAGTGTGATTATTGGCTGGGATCCTCCTGTGCTGCCACCGGGATGGGGCCCAATCAGTGGCTACAATGTACTGGTTGATAAAGAGGTCCGGATGAGTGTCCCCTACGGGGCCAGGACAAAGTCTCTAATCGAAAAGCTCAATCTTGCCACCAACACGTACCGCATTTCCGTGCAGAGCATCACAGACCGGGGCCCATCAGATGAACTCCGCTGCACTCTTCTTGTGGGGAAGGATGTAGTGGTGGCACCATACTACCTGCGGGTGGACAGCATTGCTCAGAGCTCCGCTGAGCTGTCTTGGATGCCCAGCAACAGCAACTACAGTCACACTATCTTCCTCAACGGTGCAGAGTATGACATGGTCAAGGCTGGGGGCTACAGGTACAAGTTTTTCAACTTGAAGTCCATGACAGTTTACAAGGTGAAGGTTGTCGCACAGCCACATCAGGTGCCTTGGCAGCTTCCAGGTGATCAGCGGGAGAAGAGGGAAATCTCTGTGGAGTTCTGCACTCAGCCTGCAGGTCAGTCTCTGACACATAAACTCACAGTATTGATAAGCAAAGATTTTTTGGGGTTGTCACATTTGGTTGTATTGCCATAACGTCCTCTGATAATGACACGGATTCTTGGTTGCAGAAATGGCATTGCTGGTTGAATGGCTAGTTTCTCAGCACAACAATATCACTACCATACTGCTTTAAAGTCCACGTTTAAATGGCAAGCCGATAAAGGGGCAGTATTATGTAAAGTCAAATTTTTTTAGCTTTACATCATGGTAGAGAATATTATGCCCCGATCAAAAACAGGGCACAGGGCATGGAGTGTTGCTTCGATGCTTTCATGCATGCTAATCTCCCTTGGCAACCATTCAGCTGTCCAAAACTCCTGGTTGGACCTAGCCCCGCCTTTGAGGGCGAAACTCTTCCTGGGATCTGCAGTTTCCAAGCTACGGAGCTTCTGCCTCAAAGAGCAGTCCTCTCCCGACTCCCCCTATCAGCTCCTTCAGACTAGCAGCAGCAATTAGCAAACACCTGGTGAAACTGTGCATCTACTGAGCTTATTATACGAGCTGCTTCTCAGTGCAAGACTTGTTAAAGGGTTAATAGAGGAGTGGTCTAGTGATGACTTCCTGACTGCGGAATTTCAGAAAGAGCAGGAGTTTTTAAAGAGACAGAGATCCAATTTCAATGTATTAAATTATAAAATCAAATTTCCTTTAAGTCATATTTGATATATACAGCATATTTATAACAACTAAAGGACACATACAGTAGTTGCTTGATTGTGCTGTAAAATGGCACAATGTAGTTGTAACATATAATGTTCCCCCTTTAAACGTGCATGCCACTTGGAATCAGTAAAGAGACCCTGAAATGAAAGCAGACTTATTTCCCCTACTTTAAATACTTATAATTAGGTGCTATTCAAATGCAAAACTAACTTGAATACCCTTTCTGGCTCCAGCTGGTTCTCTTTTAAGGCTCAACCTAAAACAGTTCTCTAGCTTTCTAGTCCCAAATTGCTTCAGTTACTCTTTACTAGAACTGCCTAGTATTAATTAGTGTTTAGAACCGGCTTAAGAAATGTATCTTATGTGTAATGATTGTGTTACATAATTTCAATACAACGGCAGCACTGCAGATTCTTCAGTATCTAAGTGTGCCTTGCAGATTTGCAAAAAAATGATCAGTTCTAACACCTGAACTCAGATAGTTTGATGGGTGTTATTGAGACTTGCTTATCAAGAAGCAAGCTCTCCAAAGGGTTTTGAAGATTTTTATTTTTTTACTTCCCTGCTCGCTGTGTGTGGTGGCGAGATAACTATGGGTCGTCGTCTATTCTAACATCTGTATTACATTGTATTTATATCTCAGGGAAAAGAATTGCATGAATTACCAATTAGAAATTAAAACAAGTCAGATATACATTTAAAACATGACTTAATTCTTATTAGTTTCAGTGAATTATTATGGGCCTCAACAGCGTGTTGCTATTTTATTAGAAACAATTATTTCTTAGCGTGGGAATGCTACTTGCCACTAAACATACACCAAAATCAAGGCTAGATTATTGTAAAATCTTCTGTGGGAGATTTTGCTAATGCAATAAATGATGAATTTAGTTTAAGGCTTTTTACGCATCTTCACCAGTGATGTCTGCAATTACTTACTGAGATATCAATGCATTCAGAATAATCTAATCAGAAGGCTTCAGAGCCAGAGGTCATAACTGCACGGCATTGAAAACAGGACTTTCTTACAGAAGGCTTAGATCTCTCAGACTTTTCTACCACAGGGCTTTTCGCTGCATTTCTGTCACCAGCTGTCTGGCTGTGGCAAAGCTTTTGAGAGGGAACTCAATAGGAGGTTCCTTCTTCACCACCGCAATGTTTAAATTCAGCATAATCATTCAGATGCGTTGGTGCGAGTCACTTCTCGAGGCAAGCAGGAGGTCAGCTTATTGTAAACACAACACTATCGGACAGATATAAGTCAAGGCTGGAAGTTGGAGCTGATATTTGTGCTGGCAGCTGATGCAGCTACATGCTGAGAGTTCATTAACGGATCTATCTATTGGATGTGTTAATTAAAGCCACCTGAAATAGCGTGAGTTGGGGTGGCGGAGAGCTGTTGTCAATATGAAAGACAATCTCTTGAAGCCCTATATTAAGCTTTTACGCCCAGCATGTGTTTTTCAAACAAGCCACTTCATTAGTGCTTAGTGATACAACATTTTTGTCGATATTAGTCACCCGGAGCTGCAATTCATTGCCTGAAAGGGAAGCAACTGTGTGCCCGCTGGTTACCAGAGTTAATGAAAGTAGCTGGAGGGACGTATTTATTTAAACTCTCATTTCAGTTTAGCAGAGGACATTGTTGTTTATGATATTGGGAGCGTGAAAATGGCAGGAGAAAATTGAATCTCCAAGCAGTAGCTCTTCCTTTTTCCACGGCTGCGTCGTCTGCTGGCGGGAAAAGTAGAAACATGATTAGAATGTGTGGATGTAGCCTGTCAGTTCCATCCTGAGACTCTCACAGCTGCACATTGATGCATGGAGATACTTCTCCACGACTGCCGCTCCTCACTTCCACTCCAGGTGAGCAGCAGCACTGCACAGATGGTACGTTATTTAGTATGCAGCCAGCGCTGACAGATTGTAGAAATTGCTAACTGTGTTTCTCTTTGAAAATTGTCAGCAAACTCTGGCAGCGAGATATCGGTTTCCAAAGAAATTATGGTTGAATCTTGGCTAACTTGATTTATTGTTTTGTATGTAACAGCTACAGCTGAAGTGGAAAAAAATGAAGGCTTATACAATTACAGTACAGACCAAAAGTTTGGACACAACTGTGTGTCCAAACTTTTGGTCTGTTTTGAGTACAGACCAAAAGTTTGGACACACTTTCTCATTGAATTCAATGAGAAGGTGTGTCCAAACTTTTGGTCTGAACTGAGACACGTCAATCATAATATCCTATTTAGAAGTAAGAGCAAAATAAGTAATGATTGAATTAGTTTGCATCAGGTTTGATCAAATTGACTCAAATCTCTTCAGAGACTGTTGACCTTTAACCGGTGTGTGTCGTCCTCCTCAGGGCCCCCTCTCCCTCCTCAGGAGGTACAGGTCCAGTGTGGCCAGACTCCTGGGGTCCTGCAGGTCAGATGGAAGCCGCCTCCCCTGACACCTTCAGGAACCTCTAATGGGGCTAGTGTAATTGGCTATGCTGTTTGCACAAAGGGACAAAAGGTACCTTTTTTCGTTAGTCTATAATGCAGGTTGTAGAGGCTGAGCTGCTTTAGCTTCCTCAAGGGCTCCTACTGTGGGTAGATCTCTGTTGCCATCTCCTGGAGGAATGACTAAATGTTGATAACCCGGTCTCTTGGGACCAGAAAAAAAAGATATGAATCCACAGAACAGTCTCCATCAGTCCCTGCTGTGCTTATTATTATCCCCTTGACAGTTACTGGTTTGCAATTTCTGCACACTTGTCTGATAACTAGGAGGATAATTTATTGCAAGCTACACTGCTAGGAGAAGAAAGTCCATGAATTACATATGCTTATTAACTTTGAATAATGTGCTATAACTTACTGAGAGAGAGAGAGGAAAATCCAGAAAACAATTACTCTTTGCCCTGGTTGCCTATTTTATGTCGAAATTCTAAAATTTAGCCATCATAGTAGAATTATAAAACCTGCAAAAATCACGAATGGTTGGAAAAAAAAGGAAAACAGCTCTGGAAATATTTGTCCATATTCTACTTTCTGTAGATATTCAGACCTGCCAAAAACCAGAATCACATTTTATACCTTTGTAGACTTTTCCTGACTGTGTAGGAAACCTTCTGTTACATGATAGATAACTTCTGCTTGAACCTTAAACCACTGCCCTCAACAAGTTTAATGGGTTTTTTTGGCAAAAATATCCTGTGGACTTCATTCCTTCCCAAGCATCACTCTAGCTGTAATGCGATCTCTCTTGATTTAACTGGAAAAGATCTATGAAAGACTGAAGTTCATAGAGTTAAGTTTTATTAAGCCTGAGAATAGAACAGGATTAGAAGATCTCAGAAGGATTTACAATTTGGTGTTGTTTAAACGTATTCAGGGACGCTGATAAATCAGTCATGCATGATTTTTTTAAAAAATATACGAATCTTTAATTATCTACTAGAAATGTGTCCTTCGGAAGCTGCAAAATGTGACTCACCCACTGGTTTAAAAACTCTTCCTTTCAAATGCAGATAGCAGAGGTCTTGTACCCCACAGCCGATTATGTGAGCGTGGATTTAAACAGGATTCAAGGCCTGGAGGCCAGAGAAGTAATTGTAAGGACGTTATCAACCCAAGGAGAGTCCCAGGATTCCCCCGTGGCCACGATCCCACACAACCTCTTGGGCTCTCCGCGCCTCTCCCACAGAGTCACTGCACCTCCCCCTTCGATGCCCCATCCGGTGCCACAGCCTCATCCAGTACACTCCCAGACCCATCCTCCTTATCCATCGACATATCCCCCCAACCACCCCCAGCCCCAGGTGCAGCCTCTGCCCCGAGCTCAGCCACACACGTTGCCCCACGCGCAACCGCACTCGCAGCCCGTCTGTCACCCTCCTCCTCATCCTCAGCTCCACTTTCAGCGCCACTCCATACCCAAGTCGAAACCATTAATAAGTGCCAGAGAGCCAGAAACCAAAGAGCACGAGGTGGGCCTGCGGCTGGCCCAGCCGTGGGAGCGCGCCCCTTCTCCGCTGCCGCCCATGCACGGAGCCAACTTGGAGCCTCCGCACTTCCCACCACGGCGATCCCCCTCTCCTCAGAGGATCCTGCCACAGCCTCAGGGAGTCCCTATACCCAACACCATCGCCAAGGTCATGGCCAGGGAAGCTGCTCAAAGAGCGTTTGCTGAGGGTAATCGGGTGCGTGATTGACTCTGCACTATTCACTATTTAGAAGTCCTTTACATTAGAACATTTCAATAAGTTCTTATTCAAAATTATGTTCAAATACAATATAAAAACATAGAACACTATTTAAAGATGTGACTGTGCATATATTCTCTATCGGCTCTCCTCTTTAAATTCTGATAGTGTAACGGTGCTATTGACAGGTCGAGAAGCGCAATATCTTCAGCGATCGAGGTAACGCCTTGCATCCACTCAACTCGGACGAGGAAGAGGACGGCTATGACTCTCCGCGTGCAAGACGAAGAGGAGCCTCAGTTGACGAATTCCTCAGGGGCTCAGAGTTGGGCCGACAGGTACCTGTCAGAAATTCAAAGCTTTGCCCGTCCGTCTCTTCTCTGTAGGAGACTCGTTTAATGACTCGTCTCTGACTGATTTTTCGAAAGTTTTGTTTAGTTTCGATTCAAAACGTAAACATAAAAGTAGAAAAGTCGCAACACTTCCATGTACCACATAAAATACGAAACGATCTCAAATACATTCAGCTGATTTCTCAGTGCATTTCTTTGTTAAATAAATCACAAGATTTTAGTTGGAATTTTATGCTCCAATAATCTGGAACAAACTTCCAGAAATCTGCAAAGCAGCCAAAACACTGAGTTCCTTTCAACACCTGTCTTTGATTCATAAAAAACTGGAACATTGATCAATATATTTGGTTTACATTTTCTTGATGTTATGGACGATGGCATTTGACAATAAAATAATGTTTATTTCTTGCTTCATAATTAGTTACTCTTTTATGTTTTTATGGTGTTAAGAACTGCTTTGTTGCTGAAATGTGCTACGTAACTAGACTTCACTTAACTATTGTGACCATCACATCTAGACTTACATGCCACTGGTTAATAATGAAAATAATAACAACTTTTATGTCCAAAAAATTGTCAAACTCACATTTTATTTGGATGTAAAGGACAGACCACAAGTTTTTTTGTGTAGCATTAGTGTAACATTGTTATGGTTTCTTTAGAGTTTTTCTTTAGTCAACTTTAATGCTGTGTTGCAAAATCCATTTAAAGTCATTATAAAATGACAAATAATTTTTTTAAAAAAGCTTTAAGGTTCAAAGAGGGAAATTTCAGCACATACTCCTTACAATGTGTCAAATATTTGTATGTCACTAAAAGTAAAAGCTTGTCACCTTTCTCCTTTATTTGTTTATTTATTTTTGGTTTGTCTAGCACCACCATCATCACTACAGCCACAGTGAGGAGTACCACACCGAGAGTAGCCGGGGCTCCGACCTGTCGGACATAATGGAGGAGGACGAGGAGGATCTTTACTCCGAGATGCAGCTGGAGGAGGGTCGCAGGCGCAGCATCAACTCTCACAGCACCCTTAAGGTACACATTTGACTGCACACCTGCCGTAGTCAGACGTTGAATGAAGGACAGCGTTTTTAGGGAGCTGTGGATCCATCACCTGCGTTGCATCAGTGCAGTAGGTGGCTTTGCCCAGCTGTACTCTTCATGCCTAGAATCAGCCCAGCCTGTGGCTACACACCTTCTCTCTCCTGTCCTGCTTCATTCATCCCAGGCTGTTCTCATGGAGATGGCTTTGCAAACATAAGTGGAAAAAAAACCCAAAACAAAATATGCATGTGAGAAGTAGAGGAGCGTAAACTAAAAGCACAAGCTTTTTATGGTTTGCAACGCCCGTTGAAGCTGTTGGTAATGCACCCAGGAGGCTCTGAAAGTAATAAAGTGAAATGCTGAAGTATGAGACACCAGTGCAAACTATAATGTACTGAACTGTATCACGGTCATGGCATATCGAGCACGTACGGGAATCTCATTTAAGTGATTACTTAAATGGAAATTTTCACTTTTGTTTGCGTCCATCGTGTCTGGATGTCTAACCTCAGCGTGTCCATTGTTGGCGTACAATCCTGTCTCTTCATTCAGTCTGTGAGTGTGTGGATGCACAGTCTGTCATCATGATAAGAACATGAAGCCATGAGAGTCAGAGTCACTTCACTAACTGAATGATTTAAGCTGAGCATTATTTACCTTTACTGCTATGGGAACTCAAAAATATTCAGGTCTGGTTTCTTTTCCAGTTAGAGCACTAGTACCGTGTCTCATTCTGCCGTCCTAATCTGCAATAAAGTTTTGTCCTTATGTTCATCCTCATTAATTAAATACCTTTATTTTAGAATTTCTCTTTAAATATTGTTCCAGGACTAGCTGCAGATAAATGAGATGAATATTTTTCATCTCAAAAATATTTGTATATTTCATTTCATAGCCACTCATCTTCTCGTTTGTCTCTGATCCATGGTCCTAACTTCTTTCTGATATTTCACATTGTCCACATCCGTGTTGTTCTTTTAAGATGCTGCTCCATCTTTGAGTCTCCACAGATTCCTGTTCAGAGCATGCCATTTCCTCTTCACGGAATGAGACTGCATGTGTTTCTACATTGCCACAAATAACTAATTCTGTCTTTATTTTGTCTTTTTCCCCCCATTTGTTCTATTCACATACTATGTTGTTTCCTGCCTGTTCTAAACCCTTCGAAAAACTTTCAAACTCCCCCACCCCATCGCAAAAAAAAAATGAATAAATAAACTGAAACTTTTGAATTGAAACCCTGAATGAACTATAAAATCGTGGAACGTTACCTCCTGGTCACGACATAGGCATATTACAAGCGTCAGGACTTAGCTGAAGAGAGAGACTGTTGGGATCTCCAGAGGGAAGTGGTGAAGCAGAGGTCGCTCCGCAGCAAGCGTCTCCACAGCATCCCGGAGGTGGCCGAGGAGGAGTCGGACAGCCTGGACAGCATGGGCCAGCATCTGAGCTTCGAGGAGGGTGGGCGGCCGGGCACGCCGCAGACTCAGCGGAGGTGGTACCCCCAGGAGAGCCACCACGTGCGCGACCACCTCACCCCGGGCAAGAACATCCGTCTACAGCGCCAGCGCTCCTCCCCTCGCTTCACCGATGGCCGCTACGGGTACAGTGCGGACGACCGCAGCTACGGACGACCCAACCGGCAGAACACCAAGAGCCCTGACAGCGGCTTGGACTGCGGCAGCGAGGAAGAGGGGTCCCTGGGACGGGGTCACCGAGGGTATTACACCCACGGGAGCCCCATTCGAGGGCCTGTGCGCATCATCCACTGTGAGGGCCCGGTAGAGAGGCGAGCCCTGGCAATGGGCCGTAAACGAACTCTGACCCGTCAGTGCAGCGTAGAGGAGGAGTTCTCTGACGCCCCGGTGACTGCTGACAAATCGGTACACACGGGCGACTTTAGGAACAGGGAGCACATGGGGTCTGGTCGGGAGGTCGGGCCACGAAACTACTCCAGGGAAGGAGCCCTGAGCGAGGGCAGGCTGAACGAGCTGGACAGGGTCTATTACAGCCCCCACAGGGAGGCTAGAACCCAGTCTCTGTCCAGGCTCAACCGGGACCAGTCGCTGGTGTGTGAATCAGAATTTCTGCTGTATTTTCTATCAGCAAGCTGCAACCTTTCTTTTTTTTTTATTTTATGTAAGCTCCCCCCCTTTTTATTTATCTTTTTTTTGTTGTTGTTTGCCTTCTTGTTTTTGATTTCTGGACGAGATGTCATGTTTCATGGTGGGTCTTATTTGATTTCCTGTTTTTGTGTGAATTACTTTGTTTGTATTCAGAACGTCAGCTGATTTTGGAGTAGCGTTTTTAATTACCTAAAGGCCATTTTAGGTTTGGATTCCTCATGTCTTTGCGGGAAAAGGCTCCATTTGAAGGAAGGTCTCTGTGCAGTGCATGGGGGACGTGCTGCTCATGCCTTTTCTTGCTTGCCTGTGTCTTCTCTCTGCCAGCTGCCGCCTTCATATGTTGCTGTTTTCGTCCCTCTCACGAGAGCTGCAGCCATAGCGCTCCATCCTTTGTTTGGAGTTTTATGTCAGCATCTCTCGCCCTTCATTGCTACAGTTAGGGGGGCTGGAGGGAGGCTAAGTCAAGGCTTATGCTTCCTGCAGGATTTAATTTTCAGTCCATAAAAATCATCTCTTCCTAGAGATGCACCCATCAGAATTTTACAACCAATTCTTTCTCTGTTTTTTTTTTTTTTTGTAAAAGTTTGACCTGCTGGTACTAACCGGTACTGATTTCTACTTAGGAAATCTCTTAAAACTGTATACACCCTTGTTACGATGGTAGCTTTTTGAGATTTAAAAAAATGGCAATTTTATTTATATCACCTTTCCACATAATAATTTGACATATTTACTGTACTGTATAATTCAAGTGGAAAAACAAATTTATTAGAGCAAAGGATAGGGGTCATTAAATTTAACTCAAATTAAATGAAAAGATTTTTTAAAAATAATCTGTTTGTTACCAAACTAGGTTGCAGCATTTGTAAAGTTTCCCTGTTTATTTTTCCTCTGAATGTGACATCATCTGTCTTGAGTTTTATTTCAGTTGAATTGTACAGGATAGATGTCACATGTGGAAAAAGCTTTTAATTTATTAATCATAAATTCATTGAGACTCACAAAAACCCAGTATCTTAACAGGAATATGTGCATTTTGAAGACATAGGAGCGACACTGAAATTATTAGTTTATGTGTGCAGTCATGTATTGGTTACTGTCTATTAGGACTCCAGTTTCACAGGAGTAGTTGTTGCAAAACAAAGACAAGAGATTATGGAGTTTACATTTCAAACCGTGTTTAAGAGCCGATGCCAGTGAATAACACGGTTAGCTTGTTAGCATTACTCAAACAGGTGCTTGAGTGTCGTCAACACTGCTGCCTCTACATCAAAAAGGATTATGTTCCTTTGCAGATGTCAAAAAATCTAAAGGATGGAAAAAAGTCACTTTCGTGGCTTCCTGTTATCTTAAAGTGTTGCTCTCTCTCGACCAGAAATTACCACAACTTCTTGTTATTTTCGCTCAAGTGCTAGTTTCCTTTTAGATATGTTCTTGCATCTCTGTTCATCCTCTGACACCAAATGGCTAACCCTACTCAGTATCGTCAGTAACTGCTCTTGCTCAGATATGGTGTGTTCACGATTGAAAAACGGTGGGACATTTGACTTTCCAAAGCTCCGATCACCGGTCAGAGCTGGTCAAGCTGTAAATTGCTCAATTCCAATCGCTCGCCAATTTGTCGGTGCATCTCTACCTCTTGCTTGTGTCTTTTACTTTGTTCAGTTAAGCAAAAACAATCCTCATACCTTTTTCATACGTCACATGTTGTGATTTTTGTGACTGCCAGCAGCCACCCGTAGAAGCTGGCTGCTGGCCAACAGCGTCTTTATTCATTTGTCAGTCAGTGTCACTTTTATTTCTCTCATCTGTATTATTCCAACCTGTTTTTTTTTGTTTTTTTTGCAGTCATTTGCTTAATTTTCTCATCGAGAAGCTGACATGCACAGAACAAAACAAACCAAATTAATGGTCTTTAGCTTCACATTTAACCCTAACTGAATCTGAAGTCCACATCCTTGTGTTTGGGGTTTGCTTGCTTTAATTGTTTTAATGTTGGGTTAGTGGATTTCTTTGTCATTTTATCATTATTTTTGCCTCCCTAAGGACAAATGGAAGATATATCATTTGCTCTTATGGTTTTTTTAGCTTGTTTGTTTTTTTTGTTGTTGTTTTTTTTTTAAAGAGATTGTGAAAATATTCTGAGTTATTTTGAATGTTTTATTGTCTTGATATTGTTGACGGTTTACATTTCTGATACCTGATACCTTATTTCTTTATTTTTTGTGTCCTAAGATTATTGGGAACTCGCCATCACACGGAAGCCCCGATCGCCTGGATCACTCAGGGAGGAGGCCGGTTCACATCGGCACCCCTCCGCAGCGACGACCCATCCCATCCATTGGTTAGTGAGGTCACCATATAAGGATCTCCACCTGCAGGGCGACTGATGTTTGTGCTAGTTATACCATGTGTTTCCCCCCCATAGAGCTTTAAAAACATATAGACCCTTTGTTTTTTGTTGGGTGTTTGTGTGCCCTTTAGAGGTCCATCATCATGAGCCGGATTCACCAAATGTTCACATGCAGTTTTGCCCGAGAGGTTATCGCAGACACACTCTCTAAGCCTGTTTTTCCTTTTTCTTTTTTTTTTTTTTTGTGGGTTAACATGTTTACATGACCATCCAATCTGCCCTCAATGCAAACATTGCTGTTTTACACCCGTAGCCTCCAGAGTGAAAACCTTCGTCATCCTACTGTCTCAGCATGAGTGAATGGGCCGTGGTTCTGAGCGGAGTGTCTGAGTGGGGGATCTCTGATCATAACGTTGTGATTGGTGTCTTCTGTAGAGATCACCATGGACAGTAACAGTGAGGGGAGTGAGGGGAACCTCTCACCCGTCAAGGAGGATGTTTACTATGGCAGTGTAGCTCGGCGCAGGATATGGCGATCTTTGTCCTCAGAGGATCAATATGGTATGTGGCGCAGCTTCTCCTCAGGATGGCAAATCACCATAACATTGCCAGACAAGGCCAAGAATCCCTAACGGAAACAAGCAGTGATGTCATGATGGCCTTTATTCTGTGCAGGACAGTTAGCTGCTGTGTTAGCATAGCTTAGCTGAATAAAGCTGACTGGGGAAGATTGGCCACTTTTTCCCTTTGCTGGAGAATGACTATCCCTTTCCTGTTCTTTCCTGTTTGTGCCCCTGCACCTGTAATCCCCACGAACCCTAACACACCAACTCTTCCCATTCACCTTCCATATCAAAGCAACTCTCCACCATAAGACAGTGTACCTCCTCCTTCCCACTACAGCAGCCATCACCTTTTCCTTCTCCCCCCACCTTTATAGGGGAGCAGATAGCTTCTTATGTTCATTTTTGCATGACCTCCCCCCTTTGCTCCCCTTTAACAAAACAGTGAGAAGGAAAGCCGGTATTGAATGAACTGATGCACTACTGAATGAATTGCTTCGACAAACTCTCAATTGTACATTCATTAACTCCGCTGCCATCTAAAACAAAGACCATTTGGCATCTCCCACACGACACACCTCAGTTTTCAAAGTTACTAGTTAGTCAGACTCCCAATCTGCCATTGAAACATTTAACATGGTGATCCATGAACTGCTTGAAAAAACTGATATCAGGTTCATCCCTTCCCCCTCACTGTCCCTGATATCTGCGTTGCCAGGAACCACCGGGGCATTTGATTTGTTACCTCCCACCAGAGCACGCCACATCCTGTCGCCTGTCCTCTGCTGCATGTTGCTTTTAGACGTGGCCTATGTGTTTTACATTATGCCTGCATGTGGCACAGGAATGCTCCTTCTGTTACGTGTAGTCCCAGTAAAAAAATTTTTTAAAAAGCATGCATGTCGATCAGCCTCTGTGAGATAAGGCAGTGAAACAGCAATGAACAGTACTGCAGTGTTACTCGTGTCTTGATGTGTCATTCCCTTGCACCCCAAAAAACCACTCGTCCTCTGTTTGTTTGTGCTGTAAGCGTGCTTTGTGGTGTTTTGGTTACTGACACACCAGCAAGCGAAGATGTGTGAACTAAGAACCTTGATGTGTTTTTTTTTTTCTTCTTCTTGAAAGTAGTCTTCTGTAAGTGTCTGAACACAACAGGGGTTTAATTATTCCAAATGGAAACAAATAAAAGCTTCATTACGGCATTCGACCTCTGGCTCTTTCTTCACACGTCTCATTACGCTGTCCCCCTGTCAGCCACAAAGAGATATCTTCTGCTCTCGTTGCCTCTGCAGCCCGCGCGGCTGTATAAGGCTGGTAGTAGCAGCAGAGGCCTCCTCTGTGTTTCAGACAGCTACGGCGGACACAGGCACGGCCGGGGACGCCAATCCCCGGATTATTTTGAGGAGTCCGAATCGGAGGACCTGACCAGAGTGTTTGTGGCTCTGTTCGACTACGACCCTTTGTCCATGTCTCCCAACCCGGACGCCGCCGACGAGGAGCTGCCGTTCAAGGAGGGCCAGATCATTAAGGTAATGGCTTCATTCTCCACATCTCAGTCATTTGTATGTGATATAGAAAATGATCAAATTTATTTTTGTGATTAGATTATGCTGAATGCGTCAACATTTTCGTGGAAAATTCGATATTGTTTTTTGCATGTTTGTATTAGATAAGTGCATGATGAATTGACCCTGATTTCCTTAATTTTGGGAGATTGGTGATCAGCCACCTATCCTATCTGCCTCTGCAAAGGCAAATATAGTTTTTTTTTTAAAATCAGTATCGGCCAATATCGGAATTTTGCGGGTCAGCTTGAAGAGTCCTACCTGGGTTAAGCAAAAAGAAAAAATAGATCAGACTATTTCTCGAGGGTCTGAAGTTGTAGAAATCAAGGCCCAGATTGTAGAATGAGAAGAGACCCCAAGTTTCTCAGTGTCCACTGTGAAGTTTCCCCAATCTGTGATGATTTAAGGAGCCTTGACATCTGCTGGTGTTGGACCACTGTGTATTATCAAGTCCAAAGTCGGAGCCGATCTCCCCCACAAATTTTTTTCTCCATCGTCCAGCAGAACTTGGTAACTGTCCGCACTGCCAAAAGCACCCTTACCTGTTTTAATCACCATTAGATCACTGCAGCAAATGGACTTGTAATGTTGCAAATTATTAGACTGAAGGATTCAAAGATTTTTCTTCTGTAAATAGGTGCTTTATCAGCCCTAACTTCTCTGTGTCACCTCTTCTTTTTAATGCCACCTTCCAAATAAATCTGTTTTATTTAGGTATTTGGCAATAAAGACACGGACGGATTCTACAGGGCAGAGATCAGAGGTCGTGTGGGGTTGATCCCCTGCAACATGGTCTCTGAGATCCAAACAGAAGACGATGAAATGATGGACCAGCTCCTCAGACAGGGCTACCTTCCACTGAACACACCTGTGGAAAAGTTAGGTGAGATCGATTTTGTTTTTCTTTTCTCCCCGTGCTTTTTCCGCCCCCCCCTCCTATGCTCCGCTGCTATCTGGCCGACTCGACGCTGCTGCTAGCTTGCCTTTTACCGACCGACCTGCCTTTTATTTCCTCTGTTGTTCCAACCTAAATATGATTTTCTTCTTTCCTGTGAAGTGAACTGCGACCGTTTTAAAGATGGACGTTCAATAAATCGCAGGTCCAGAAAGTCCAAAAGAGGTTTGTGTGCACTGAGACACTCCTCTGCCTCTTCTGTGCTGTTTTCCCCTCTCCTTTTCATTTCCCAACCATGAAATTCCTCCTATACTGGCTGCTTTAAGCTGTTGCTGACTAATACTTTGTCACAGTACACAACCGGATCATGTGATGTTGTTTCCTTTAATATAGTTTGCTTCTTTTTGAATATAAAAAAGCCTAAATTTTCTCTTTAAAGTTTTGTTTTTGGCCTGGTTCAAACACCTTTGTTGCTTCCATTTATTCAAACTTTTTGCAGTTAACAGAACTTAATATGTTTTATGTCAAAAATTTATATATTTTTAACAGCTTAAAAGTATAAAAAAATCATATATAATTCAAGAGGGCTAGCATATCCTTCGTTTGGCGGGTATATCATAAATAGCAGGACAACATATATTACATTATTTAACAACATGATCTATTTTCTTAGAAGCAAATTGTAAAGAAACGAGGGGGAGGCAGCTCAGCGATGATTCAGTGTACACATTTGTTATACCAGGGTGGGAGAAGCTTCAACGTTCCTAAAATCAAAACCTTTACATTTTCTCACTCTTGTTCTTCACAGAAAGAAACCGACGGAGCGGCCGTCAGTATCCAATGTCAACACGGAGGATGGTGGCCCTGTACGACTACGACCCCCGAGAGAGCTCCCCGAACGTTGACGTCGAGGTAGCGATCTCTAGAAAATCACAACTTTTTAAAAAACTTTTTCTATTCGAAATAATAAAGCAGGGGGAACAAAAATGCCCAGGAATTGAGAAAATGCAATTTTATTTCCATGTTTTAGTTTACAACTTCAAGAAAACAGCAAATATGTTAGATAATAATATTATGTCTGTGTTTCTTTGTTGGGCTTCTTTGCATATAAAAGCAGATAAATGTAACCGTGTTCCTCCCTGGCTGATGATAAGTGGCTACGATGTTAGATGTGTTTTCTGACAGAGCGTACAGAGATGTGTAGCTGTAGGTACGTTCACAGCTGACAGAGGCGTTAACCTCTGTAGTTGTACTTTGGGTATTGAAAATACTTTCCCATGCTGTTTCATTTGGCCCCTCCCTCTTGGTTTCACTCACTCTCACCTTTCTATTGGCACTGCCACCGACTCAGTATGAAGGCAGCAGACTGAATGAGGAGGTGAGTGAGGGTTGATGAGGGTACGCTACCGTCTACTGTGTGTGTGTGCGTGTGTGTGTTTCCTCCCTTGATTTTTGAACTGCAAAGGAAGAGGTAGGCGTCGTATGACAGGCCACGGCCCTTTTGTCCTTGGTGATCATAATTACCACCCCCTTTCCCCATGCATCTCCCTCTCCTTCGGTTTGCTCTTTTGTGTCGATCTTTCTCTTATTTACTTTATCTGAGACGTGTTTGGTCTGTGTGGTCCCGTCGGCCAGGTCCGACAAAGCGTGTTTGCGATCCTGTCTTCAAGTTCCAACATCTGATGCATTTGCAGACGTGCAGTGGTCCATTCACTGAGGCTGAATTGACAAACTTTAAGATGCATCACATTGATTTGGAGAAGGAAGCACAACATTTCAAACTCATCGAACCCCAGTAGACTTGGTGTTTCTCTGAACGTCTTAGAAAAAAAACCAAAAAAACGGAGTCTGCTGTTAGCAGCAGTGTGAGGAGCAAAGGTCGACTCTATCTCAAAGTTTCTTCTTTTTTCGACAGGCTGAGCTGACTTTCTGTGCCGGCGATGTAATCACAGTTTTTGGTGAAATAGATGAAGATGGTTTTTATTATGTAAGTACTTCATAATTGTATCGCCTTGCTCTCAAAAAAAAAACACACACACAAATTGATGTCTTTAAAATGTTCTTCTAGGCTGCTGGAGTTTTTTGATATTTATTGAACAAAAACTGAAAAATTAATCACTAAGAGTCAGTGTCTTGGTGAAAAGACTGCTCTCAAGTCGCCCCGGTGACCGCTGTGATGTGTAGCTGTAGGTTGTTTTGATATAAAACCAATCCAATAACTGATCAATCAATTCTGAAGGATAATTCATTTAGCTGCTGTCTACTGAGACATTTAAACAAGTGAAGACCTTTTGCATATTTATTTTTAATTAATATCTTTTACATTAATCAAGTCATTTCACGTAATCAATCACATTAAGATCAATTTCCAAATGATCTAAGTGAATGAGAGGAAACCAATAGAGGTAGCGCAAAGATTCAAAACATTTAAAGCAATGTTTTGTGAAAAATAGATACACTATCAAAGTATTATCTATTCACTGTCTAATTAAGATGGTAAATAGTTTGGACTAAATGTAGAAACTCAAAGTCTTTTAGCACCAGAAAACCATCTAGAGGAGACGGAGCAGAACACCTCACTGTGGTCTGGATGTTTTTAACCTCACATCTTAGAGGACCAGACTGAATCTCCTGAAGACCTGATCAGGTGACTTATGAAAATATGTGTATATGTTGCATTAAAGTGAAAATAAGATTTTATATTTTTTTAAAGCCACATTGTTAAACTCATAAGGAATCTATGAATGGGAACAATCCACACCTGCAAATAAAATACGATCTCCTGCCTAGAGAAACGTTCACGTTCAAAGATGCAAACCTGGAATCTCTCTGCTGACTAAAACTGACAGGCTTACCATTCACAGTCATGGAAAAATACCCATTTTATTCAAAAGCAACATAATGTCACTAAAACATGAACTTTGGACTCTTTTCCTCATTCCGTGAATCCAGTTTAGAGGTGATTAAGTCATTTCACGTGTTAAAACCAACAGTCTATATTTCCAAAGGTTTTCATTACTAAAATCTGTAGTCCAGAGAAAGTCGTTATATAATTTATAGAATGTGCAAAAAAGTTGTCATTTTGGGTTTGTTTGTCCCCCCCCCTTATGGTTCATAACACGAAAAACATGCTCCATCGTTTGCAACACTGTTTATTTTATTTTATGTCTGCTGCTAAAGGAAAACATTTTGTTTGTTTTGAGTCTTTGCTATTTCTTTTACTACAGAGCAAAACGACTGACAATGCAATCGCTCTGATTCCATTATTTTTTTTTTTTTTTGACATGAATTCTTTACGACGCAAATCCGCATCAGTTTCCCATCTGGCCTTTTAAGCTCTCTTTAAGTCACTGCATCAGAAATGCGCAAACGGTCGCGACGGTGGCTGGCGTTTTGGGCGACTGGCGTCTAACCGCTGCTGTGTGCTCCGCAGGGCGAGCTCAATGGACACAAGGGGCTTGTTCCTTCCAACTTTCTAGAAGAAGTGCCTGATGATGTAGACGTTTTTCTCACTGACTCCCCATCTCGGTATCCCCAGGACACTCCGGCGAGGATAAAGACCAAAAGGGTACATGCTCCTTCGCAGTACTAGCCCTCTGTCATCCATTTTGCTCTTTTCTGTTCCCTCTATCTCCTTCAGTTCCGTGTCTGTGAGTGTGTGTCTCTCATTGGTTAAAAGGGATTTCTCACTTCAGCGCATTATACTGTAAATAAATAGATGTTTAAAATCTATGAGGAAAAAAACTAAAGAGTAAACTTACAGAGGTACTTTTATTTTTCATTTTTTACTACTGTGAAAGGGTGTGCATTGTATGACCAATGGAAATACTGTATTCATAAAGCATTCTCAGAGAGAGTGAGCCGAACAGACACACACTCCTCCTGTGACTTTTTACCCGTGTCTCGGAAAACAACAACAGTTAACACTATTTTGCAGACGCCCGTGTAACATTCTAACAGATGCTTTATGAATATATTCTGTGTTTGACCTGATTGATTTCTATTAGAGTAAATAGTTTTGTTGTACTGAAAGATGATCTATGTAGTCTGTAGCTCAGCATGGTATAATAGTCCAGATGCATGACCCCTCGAACATTTTATATAAAAAAAAAAGACTTCAACTCTAGCATAGTACAACTTTTTGTATCTACTCCTGAATGCCTTGTTTTGTAAATTGCTTTCTTGTAAAGTAGCGAGCAAAGGTCACTTAGCCTATGTTACCAAACAAGAGAATCATTTCAGATGTGATTATTTACTAAATGTAAATTTGTGATGTTGATTTCTTTGTGTTTAACAAAACGATGCAACTGTTCGAATATTTATAGGTGTCATTAGATATTTCTTTCCACATGTTGTACTTTGCCATTTTCGTAGTGCTAACTATTGAAATGCCATCACCATATATACTTTTGTTTTTTATTTCTTTTCTTCACCTGCTTGGCAAAACAGAAGAAGAGTGTTCATTTCACACCTTAACGGCTCTGTTTCCGTCACGTAAGTGAGCAACTGAGGATACCAAGGTCACGCTCTCCTCATCTAATGCAGATGACCGGGGTATGCTTAGCTCCTGGTACGGACCACGTGCGGCCTTCATTCTTTTTGGACTTGTACCGTTTCTAGATGGTTCGGCAGATCTCTTCGCTTCACCAAAAAAAAAAAAAAAAAAAAAAAAAAAAAAACAAAGCAAAAAAAAAAATAGCTTTTTTCTTACACGGACACACTTACCCTAAGCCAACGCATTAGACAAGGAGTGTGGTATCTTCAGTTGTTTCTCTGAGTGTTGTACATTACAATGTCCGTCTCCTGCAAAAAAAAAAAAAAAAAAAAAAAAGTCTCCTGCTGTAACTCATGATATGCTGAAAGGCCATTCTTCCACAATTGCACTGTAAACAATGACAAAAAAAAAGGAAAAGAAAACGTTGCGATTACAAGAACAGCAAATAATTCGACTTCTAACAGTGCAGTAAGGTAGAATACAAGACCTAAGTAAAACCTATCCTGATAAAATCAAACATTTTATTTTTTTGTGGAAGCAAACATCTAAAACCAAACAGTTTTTCTCTGATTTACTTGAAATGCACATTTATGTTCAAGGTGGAAGGCCTTTCTGTTTTCGGCTAAAGTATATTCTCGTCAGTAGGAAATTACACACACTCCATAGCTCAAATTCTACAAAATCGTTAACTGACTGCGGTGAAGTGAGCTTCTGCTTCGGAGATGTGGTTTCTATCTATATGTAGCGCAATAAATCTCGACTAACTTACTTTTAGCATCTGAACCCGCTTGTAATTTTTTATATAGATAGTGTGGGTTTTCAGTGAGTAACTTCAATTGTGTGATGAGGCAAATACCAAAAAAAATAAAGAATACATATCTACGTAAGGAAAGGTGATGATTATGAAATAAGAAAAGAATTCTGGAAATTGTGTTGATTTACGTTTTTCTTTTTCTTCAGAATTTCCATAGTTTTGCAGAAAATGGATTTATGAAAAAAAAACTGACGTCAAATTAAAGTGAAGCTGCTGTTGCTGAGGAATGACACTGTATGTTAAAATACCTTTTTGTGGAAAAAAGGCGTCTAATCAACAGAACCACCTGAATAGAAGACACTGCGTAGACTCAGTGTTAAGTTTCATTTATTTATATTTACTGCACTGCAAATTGGAGTTCGCCTCGACAAACGTCTCCTCCTCTGAAGTGCAATTGAAAAGAGCCTTTTAGCTCATGATTACAGAACAGTAATGGTGACTAGTAGTATCTTTGTATCTCAGTTGCACCAGTATATATTTATATTTAAGAGGCAAGAAAGTGAATGTGATATCAATATGCCCCAAAATGTAAATCTGTTTGTTCTTTCATAGTCTTTCTTTTTTTGAGAAAATCTCACCTTTATGTGAACGTTGGTTAACTCCATCCTTAAATTGTGATGTGTTTCTATAGCGACATCAACAATAAATCTCACCTGGCAGAGGGAGTGGGAGGGAGGGAGGGGGATGTTTATCCAAGTGCACAGCACAGCATCCAGGGAGGTAGACTTAAGAGCTGTATGGTGGCCCTGCAGAGACAGAAAGGACTTAAGAGAAGGTGGGGGAGTAGTGACTGTGGTGTGAGAGAGACGGTTGGCCTTTTAACACCCTCAACTGTCCCTTACGGGTCTTCCATTAGGTTCCTTTGGACAAATCGGGTCCGCACAGAAGAGCACCCTCTCCCACAGTGCGTCCACACATCCTCGACTCTGGCCCCGCCACCGTGGGGCCCGGCAGTCCCTTCAGGGCCCCTATGGACGTATGCTCCTCCAAAAAGAAAAGGGGACTGCTCTCCAAAGGGAAGAAACTATTTCAAAGACTTGGCGCTGTAAGATAAATTTTGGAAATAGAGGCATCCACTTATATTGTAAAAAAAAATAATAATAAAAAAAAAAAATACCGGTGCACAGGTGGCATTTGCGAGCTTAGCAAATGTTTTATTATTTTACATCTGTTGTATATTAGACTATTTGTATTTTGTTATGGGTTTAAACTCCATATTTTCAATACTGCATTTCATATTATCGGCCCATGACCTCAAAGTGTTGGAAGACATATTGTGCAGTGCTGCGTACCTCCACGTCGCCGGCTGGTTGCCAGGACAGAGCCCCGAGCGTTCTGCACATGCTCAAAGCCCTGCATTTTATAAAAATAAAAGAAAAGAAAAAAACAAAGAAAAAAAGTCACACAGGTCAGAGTTGTGTGTCTGCATTCAGAAAGCAGAATGTTCACGAACGAACAAACAAAAAAACGAGGGCTAAATTACAGCTTGGAGTTCTTATTTAATCAAATGCAACACGTGGAGCGTGTGGATTGGAGCTGGAAGAGAGCAGCCAGTTGAAACAGGAGGTTTACGTGCTTTTTACTTCAGCACATTCCCTCCTGACTCCCCCTTCAGAGCACACGCAAAAAGGTGTCGGGCTCGTTGTTAAAAGTTGGGGCACGCAGCATACGGACAAATCAGCAGCAAAACAAAACAAAAAAGTCTCTCTTCCGCTCCATTTCAACAGCTGTGGCAGTGGCATGCCTCTCCTCCCCCACAGACTTGGAAAACAAGCACATTCTGTATCTACTACAGGGTCTCTGCAGTAAATACCTGTTGATCAAACCTCCATGTATTTGCCTTATAATCGCACAATGGTTAGTGATATGTCGAGCAGATGTTATTCCTAACTGGATATGCAGGGTGAGTCCTGTTTTCTACAGAGCTGTCAGATTCCCATGTTGTCGTTTAAAATCAAATAAAATCCTCCCTTCATAGCAAATTCTAGACTGATTAAAGAGGGAAGTTGTGCCACCATATTGATGCAGTGCAAAATAATAGGATTAGTTTGACAAACAAACCCTTAGGATTGATTTTTTTTTTTACATTAGCACTAACATCATTGTGCAGCAGCTGATTTCCTGCATGCAACCGTTGAACTGTAGGTTTTAGTTACTTAACAGCAGTAAACTATGAGACACAAGGCTACCTCTATGCTGCCCTTCCCATCTCTCCAACTGTGTTCTTACACACCAGTCTGTCAATGATGCCTGTTGTACGTCTCAAATTCCATTGCTGCAGGATACAAGTACTGTATGTCAATATATATTCAGATATCTACACCTTAATGTAGTGAATGTACAAAGAATTGAAAGCCAATGTATTATCCGAGCTGCCCAAACAGGATTGTGCAGACGTCCGACTTTGTGCATGAGCTAATCAGTCCGTCTCCTCCCATCTCCTCGTGCCGTTTTTCCCATTTCATCCTCCAGCACATTTAAAGTTCAGCCTGTTTTCTATATACAAGAGTTAAACTGCCAAAAAAAAAAAAAAGAATGTATGCAAAACATTCTAACTTTCTTACAATTTTCGGCCAAGCAGCCATGATAATCTGCAGCAAACTTATGATCATACGTTCCTCTTTATGGACCATGTCCACAGACATTGCTTTTATTTGAGTGACTGCAACTCTTTTTGTACTTTGTCCATTTGTAAAATTGTTTTTAAATGTTTATACTTGATTTTCAAACTGCCTTTTTTGTACATTTAAATTTCTAATCAGACAGTGCAAGCTTTCCCCATGGTGTCTTTAAGAGCATATTATGTCTGCAATCGTGTGCTAGCTTTCTGAGAAGAAATTATCAGCCTATACTGATGGTTACAAATTATTGTGTGGGTGTGCATGTGCAATCTTTTTTAAAAATAAATAAATTTAATATTTTTAAATGCTTGTGTTTTGTCTTGAAATGACAGATTACAAACACCAAAGTGTCTGAACATTTATTAAGAACAACCAACGTAATTCTGAACTGTACTATTCTAACAGTTTTTCTCTTGACAGTTTTTTTTTTTTTAAACACAAAACAAACAAAACTGTGTAACTTAATTACACATAGTATGCAGGACCACATACAAACTGCTTTTTTCTAACAAAATCACACACTCTTATAGGAAACTTAAGTGGGTGACAAAAGAACAAAAAAACGGTCCTTTAAAGATAGAAAAGGTAGTCGTCAAGCTTGACGCTGGGCTGCTTGTGAATGCTCTGCCCAACCAGGAAAGCCAGCTTATGGCCGTACTGGCAGGGAGCAGGAACACGGATGATTCCCTGAAGCACAAACCAGAGGGGAAAACAAACATGAGCTACAGTAACAAATCATTTCTGACATTTTAAAAAGATTAATCATATGCAAGATTTAGCAGGAGCTTCATTACATTATAGGTGTAAGAATGCATCATGTTTGGGCAGATTGTTTTAGCCATCATTACCTGAACCTGGAATAAATGGATTCAGGTTTTATATGTATAAAACCTGAGCCAGTTTTAGCCAACACCAGAGATCTGAATCAAAGCTTGAGCCGGCAGGAACACCCAAATGCGTAATCTCTTTTTAAACTAACCTGAATGCCATTTAGCCTTAACAGAGCAACTTGATTAGGCTGAGAAATTATTTCAACTATCAGGCGATTTCTCCAAAGAAATATCCACGTATCATTTCTCCTGCTGAAAAATCCTTTAATCCATGTCTAAACCAGCCCACCTGCCAGTTGTAGTACAAGTGACACAGCTTGTACGTGAGCCGCTGCATGTGGTCAGGCTTCAGTCCGCTGGTGTCGTAGACAACGTTGTAGTGAGTGGGTGAAACGCTTCCGGATCTGACAGACTGGCTCACGATGTAGAAGTCGTACCTGGTGGGGAGAAAAGTACAGCTCGTTTTATTTTCCAACTACAGCATCAATACATGCCTAGAAGGACAGTTAAAGCGTACCACTCTGGACGGGTGACCTCTGTGTCAATGACGGTGCCCGGTGGTGGGTTGGTGAACTTGTCGCCGATCATGGTGAAAAACCTGCTGCTGATGCGCTTCTTGACCACCACCACACTCAACTTGGGCCTACAATGAGGAGATGAAGCTCATTATAAACACAAAGAACACAGTCTAGGTTTTAATGTATGCAGTAAATGTTGCGCCGATAAACCAGATCTGTGAAATGCTCTTATACCATTCCCTATAAACTATGTAGGAACCATGATACATTAGTTCAACAGAGGAAACCACTGTATAGTATTTCCAAATGAACAATGCATTAGCTTTTGAGGAAACTTTTTTAGCCAACAAACTTACTCATAGTTCTCCCCCAGGGACTTGATCGAGTCCATCATCTGAGCCACCTCGTAGTTGACGACACTTTGCAACTGGCCGTCTCCTACTCCATCCCGATACACAATGATGCGAGATGGCAGGCAGTTATTGAACTTCAGGTAGTCTTTCAGGGCACCTGGGTAAAAAAGGGCAGTCTTCTTTTAAATATACAACAGTTTCATAGAGTACAAATGAGTACGGTAGAAAGGTGTTGAGCAGAAAAAAAAATAGAACCTTACCAGTCAGGGCCATTTTCAGTCCATCCATTATTTCCTGACCTTTGTGCTGCAGGACACACTTTGAGTACCATCTTGGAGAAGAAAAACAAGAAAAATCCTACTAAATAACTGAATACAAAGATTAAAGCGTCTTTTAAACAACCAATTCAATGCCATAAAGTGCAAATGGTAAGCCCAATTGAACTATGAGTATGATAAAGCTGGATCAGTCTCTGTTGCGGTTGCTAACCTGCTCATGGTTGGGTTGAGGCTTGCCACCAGAGCGCCGATGGACCGCTTCCCAGCAGACGTGTCATGGTAGCAGTCAATGCCCACAATCATCAGCTGTTTGAGCTGCATGAATCATTTTGGTCATTCAGTGAAATATTTAGATCAAATGTTAATGCTAATCTTAAACACAAAGCACTAAAACCACTACACTACTTTTACCTAAAACTAGTAAACATTACAAATTAATAATGTTTCTGAAAGAAAAACCACAAACCTCATCAACAAGAAGAAATCAAGAGGCAGGAAAGTCAAAAATGTTCCTGGACTTACAGGGATCTCCACACTCCACAGCTCTCCTCCCATTTTGCAGGCCATCTGCAGGGCGATCTTCGTTGCCACGGTCATGAGCGCCTGAGGTCGGCTGAGGGTGCGGGCCACCACACACTGGCTGGGAGTCGGACAGTCCACACAAAGGAACTTCTTAATGCTGTCGTACTTGTCCTTGTTGCTGTTGGGGAGGACAACCACCACCTAGAAATTATAATTACAGAAATGAAGTTAGAAAATGGAAAATAATTTAACTATTCTAGACAAAGATTTTAAAAAAAGAGTTAGAATGAAGATATTCACATTTTTAAATTTGTATCGATGCAAGTTTAATGGAGCAGTATTGTGCCTTATACTTGAGGCAAAAATGTTCACATTTAAATTATTTGCAGTTTACATAATGGCAAATTTTACAACACTTGACGGGTGGACTTAAAAAGTAAGTCAAATAAAAGAATATAGGTTGTTAGTGTCTATAGTCATATAGCATATGCTCTGCATTCAGGCCCATTCAATTAACAGTAAATGTCTAAGATCCTCTAATTTCGTCTATGGGGATTAATAAAGTTATATCTTATCTTATTCCAGAACAAACCATTTGAGTCTGTGGTCCCACGTTGTGCTGCAGAGCTTTGAGGAGAGATAGCTGATTGTCTTCAAACTCAATTCTGTATAGAAAGAAAAACGAAATTAAATGGTCATACTTACCTTGCAACATTTTAATAGTTAAAAATCTAGTTTATTGCCACCAAAAATTAACAGCTATTCCACAACATTTTAGAAGGAACAAAATGTGATGGATGGAAATCTGAAGTAGAAACATTTACAAAGGGTTGCACTCACATTATAGGCCTTTGCATCCGGATGCCGATGGGCCCCGAGACTTTGTGCAGGGTCTGCAGGAGGGACTGCGCTTCATTGCTGTTACGGCGGGAGTGGAACAAGAGCCAGTTGTCCAGTGGGGGAGCGCTTATCACAGGTATCCCACGCATCTCTCTGGACCAGTCAGCTGATTGGGGATTGTAATCATACTAGAGGACATAATAGCAATACATAAACTCAGGATGAATTCAATTGATTCTAAGGGCAAAGTTCTGGATTGGGAACACACGGATCTTGATCCTTGGAAAATCCTCTCTCCTCCAAGGACTCTGCCAGTCAGACTCAGAAGTTTCTCGTCAAAGCTGAGTCCCCATTTCGACATCTCTGACTGCGCATCAGGGTTCCTTAGAGGTAAAAGAAACTAAGTTTGAGAACATGTTTGCAGAATGGCTGACACAAAATTTGTGGTTTTCAATTAAAATATTAACATACTGGTATAGAATTAAGGCAATTTTATGAAACAGGTTTAAAGTAATTTTTTTAAGGCTTGGAATTATTGCAATGTTTGATGAGGTCATGAAGCATTTAAGCTGACTTTATTTCCACCTACTTGTGAATGCTTGTTATAAATCTGTTGAGCTGCCTCTCCCTCTGGTCTGGGCTCAGTCTGGTGTGCGTGCTCAACTCCTTCATTATGGTAAAGTCATTCCGCATCTTATCAGTCAACCCTGTAAAATATGATTCACGTTTTACATGTTCAACAAATTATGCATTACATCAGGGTTATTTTGACTAATCAAAATCATCAGCAGAATTTTCAGCAATTACTCAATTACCGGACATTATGCAGCACGGCCAATAAAGACACTGAAATACATTTGTGCCAACAGTCAATGAAGCTTTATATAGTTGCAAATACATTTTCACTCCTGTCACAAATGACACAGTACATCTTTCTAATGTTGCAGCTTAAAGGTGACTATGCAGCAGGTCCACCTGTGAGGTAGCACAGTTCTGGCACGAGCATAGCAGGGCCAGGAGGGGGCGCTCCAGCAGGGCCCATCTTCTTCACATGGCTAACCAGCAGCACCTGGTTCGTATCAATGATGTCCAGACCGTATTGCTACGGAAAGAAAAGATCCAGAGTGGAAAGGAAAAGAATCGGGCTGTTTTAAACTCACACAATTACTGTCAGAAAACGTTTCTTTTTGTGGGTGCGTCTTTAAATCAAAACCAGCGCGTAAAACACTGTCTGGTGCCTACATTAGTCACTGTGCATGTGCACCAACCAAGAGCATTTTGTGTTTTAACGCTTACGTTCTTGTAGTAGTTCTTAAAAGAGATTTCTGTGTCTCCTCTAGTGAAAGTGTTGCTGGGAGTGTGATCCCAGGCAATGTCATCAACCCTGTAGGTTTTGTTGTTGTACCTTCAAATAAAAAAACATTATGTAGAAATCAGATCTGTATATGTAAAGATATTTATAATTATTCCAATAGAAGCCGCTTAAAGTTTAAAAACATGGAAACAACTACAAGGATGTGTCGGGTCTTACTTTGTGAGAACGATCTGACCAATAAGCTCCTTGGCACAGGCGTCAGTGTAGCGTTCTCTTCCACACTGCTGCCTCAGGCTGATCATGAGGTCGAGCACCGTGTCACTACGAAGCACCTTGTGACTCACGTCGGTGCACATCATGATGGAGGACTCATAATTGAGGATGGTGGTGGAGTACCCCGGCCAAATTGTCAATCTAAAAACAAAACAAAAAAGCCCTGGTGATCATAAATCTGAAAGAAACTTTAAAACTATTTTTTCCTCCTTATTGGTTAATCGGCTTTTAGTTTCTATATGCTTACCAGTTTCTTTAAACACATATTAACTAAAAGACAACATTTTTCACTTAAGGACAAAACACTTGCTCTGCTCTTGTCAGTTGATTGTATTGTGACTGATAAAAATTAATTTTACTAATCTTGAAACATGTTGATTTTAAAAATCGCAGGCAAAAACACAACCAACATACCTGTGCTGTCGGATCTCATGTGGCTCATTGGGGTTGTAGTAGTTGCGTCCAATCTGCTGCATGTTCAGAACTCTCAGGATCCTGTGAAATTCAATGCAATAAATGAGACGACTACAAGTTCTCAATGAGGCTCCTGGTGTTATTTTACCCCTCTGACCTACCGTCTGAAGATGAGGTTGTAAAACTGAATGCACACTGGTGATGTGGGTGGCAGCTCGTTTGTCAAGGTGACGGTTATCAAAACCTTCTCCTTATTCCTTGTCTCACTATAGAGGACAGTCTCCTGAAAATTCAACAAATCATTAAACGAAAAAGCTAAATAATCAAATAAACAGAAAGCTCATAAAAGTGCAAAAATAGGACAACAGCTATTTAATATTATTGTAAGAGCACATTCTTTTCCTATACATGACTGATGACAGCAGAAACGGTTTAACTATTTTACTGAAATCTGAAACAGTCTATTAGATGGTTTAAACTGGCTGACCCAGTTAAAACCATTAAAACATCTGGAGGAGGTGCTAGAGGTAGAACTGAAGAGACTCATGCTGTACCTTGCTGTGCAGTCTGTGAGGCAGGAAGAGCAGAGCGCCATCGAAGTTCCGAGCTGTACCAAGGACTTCTGAGTGCTGGAAGAGGAGGGCTGATCTCAGGCGCCTCGACTCCATCGGGGGTTTGAAGTCCACATGGTACTGATACAGAATCCACTGAGGGCGAGACAGGATCCGGAAGAAGTTTGCAGTCAACTTGATGGCGGCACCGGATGTTCCTGTAGGAGTGTGCACACATATGACCTTAACAATGTTCCTCTCACAAAAAAAATTAACAAATATATAAACATATATTTATATTGGTATACGTCTGTGGTAATGAACTGACCAGTCTTTGATTCCTTCACATGTTCCATCGCCTGTCTGGTGTATACTCCTATGTCATGAAAGTCCCGTCGGCGTCCACCTCGTTCTCCAAGCTTCACTTGCTGAAATCCAGTTGAGATCTGCAGAACAGCTTTAAACAGAATTTAAACTGTTAACAAAAACGGTGGGACAAAACTGAAAGTTAATACAGAGTACAGTGCAATCGGGAAGTATCCACATTTTATCAAAATATGGAAAAAGTGAAGATTCCCAGATCCACTGTAAATGTAGACTGAATTGTACAATAGCCATTGTCAGGGGATTAAAATGTAAAAAGCATTAACTTTTGACAGATTTATAGGACTTGTTTGCAAATCCCTCTATTTCCAGCATCCACAAGCTTTATTTCACCTTCTCTGGCTATGGCTCCAGGAGCACCCTTCTGTCTGCCTCGGCCAACCAGCTCGCCCTCTGCTGGAGGGGGAGGTGATGGTGCCACCTCATGGGCCTGGGTCTGCAATAAAGTTTCAAACATGTTAAAATTCTGTTGAGGACTGGAGTTGGAGACGCCTACTGTATTCACATACCTGTATACAATAAATAAAGAAAAATCAAGTAATTTGATTTGTGAAAATGTGCTTTAATAGCCAACAAGGTCTGGATTCCATCTATTTTAATTCCAGAATATGTAAACATGCTAATAAGATAATTCTTCAATTACAATATGCTACACAATCTAAGGAGCTAAGATTTTTTTAATATAAGCATTTTCAGTCACAACTTCTCGGGTACTAATGTGAATTTTAACTTTCTTAACTTTTATGCACAAATATATATATATACAGTACAGACCAAAAGTTTGGACACACCTTTTAATTCAATGAGTTTCCTTTATTTTCATGATTAATGACATTGTAGATTCACACTGAAGACATCAAAACTATGAATAACACATGTGGAAATATGCACTAAACAAAAAAGTGTAAAACAACTGAAAATAGCCCTTATATTCTAGTTTCTTCAAAGTAGCAACCTTTTGCTGTGATTACTGCTTTGCACACACTCTGCATTTTCTTGATGAGCTTCAAGAGGTAGTCACCTGAAATGGTTTTCACTTCATAGGTGCCCTGTCAGGTTAATAAGTGGGATTTATTGCCTTATAAATTGTCATGAAAATAAAGAAAACCCATTGAATTAGAAAGGTGTGTCCAAACTTTTGGTCTGTACTATATATATATATATATATATATATATATAAAGTTAGTATGTTTTAATTTATTACAACCAAAATGGGAATATTTTTTACACATCCAAAGCCAAATGTTCATATTATGGACCATATTCTAAATAACATGTACAGTGTAAAACTCTTTTTTTTTTTTTATAGAGTCCTTTGAATGGGTCTCGACTAAAGGCGGCCAAAAGAAGGCAGCAGTGCAGCGTGTATTTAGAAAATGAAGTGAAACTTACCGCTCCGGGCGCCGCAGTCTCCTGACCGCGTGCTCTGCCTCTTGATCTTGCTCGTGCACGACCGGTCATTTTCGGTTACTCTGCAACGGCACAACTGCTAGAGGAAAAAGGGGATTTCTTTCGCTTCTTCTTTTTTTTTTTTATTGTGGATGAGGAATTCCAAAAGCACACTAGCGAACAACTTGATGTACTTTACTAACAAAAGCGCTCTGGTATGAGTAGCATACTACGGGGTCCTGAAGGGAGACGAAGGCCTCAGGGCTAACTTGCTGCTAGCTCGCCAGGTGCAAGCTAATTTTTGGAAACTGGGGGAAAAAAAAAAAAAAGATAAACATACATTACTGTATGTTATTTCAAATATGTTTTTGATTTAACAAATTTCTAGGCAAATTATAGAAAATTCACAAATTTTGAAATATATATATATATTTTTAAAACTCGGCAGCGAAGTTCGTTCAGAAAGCTATTTGGTCATTGTCAGAATGTTTTTTTTTTGTTTGTCTGTTTTAATCTTTAAAGTTTACTTACTTTTTAAATAATTCTTCGCAAGCAGAAACGTTTCACTCGGATCCCATCCAGAATCGAAAAGACTAAACGTTGCTGCTAATTTGCTTTAGTACTCCAATGAAACATATATTAATACGCCTCTTGGATTTAATTTTCCTCCTTGTAATATGCCTTATAACTAAATATTGTGTCGTTAGTTATGTCTGTCTTTTAAAAACCATAACAGAGACTTTACACGAGGACTTATGAAGGCATAAACACACGTAAAGTTTAGGAACTAGTTTTCCTGGCGGATTAGTCTTTTCAACATTTTGCAGTTCTCTGTGGAATTTTTAAGTAGTTGCTGTCGCTTGTATCGCCACTAGATGGAGACAAAGACAAGAAATAACTAACCGTCTATACTTAATTGTGGCCAAGGCACACAAACTTAATCTAATAAATAGAGGTTCTGATGAAGCCCAGAACGCAAGCAAATGTTTGTGGCGGTACATAATTCACAAGAATGAATACTTAGCAGCTAATTCATAATCTGTTTAGCTTTCTAAACGCATCTTAGTGACAATATATTTGTCAAAATGCCACTATGTGGAAAAAAATGAATCAAGATTGAGTATGGTATTAAAAAAATCTTATTCGGGGCCATAAACTTCAAAGATGGAAGCGTGACCTAAGATTTTTAGATTTGAACCAAGACCCAATTTTATTTTTATTTTTTTATTAGGAGAATTTATTTTATTTCAGAAAATGTTCAACACATAAAAAAGTTAACTGAAAATTTCTAAAGGAAGAGATGGAAAAAAATACATCATTTTATAAAGTCAGAAATTAATTTAAGGCTCTTCTTTTAAGATATGCCTCATCATGAGTTATTATTTCCTGACAAACTTTTCTACTCTGCTCTACATTCGACTATCTGAAAGAGAACGTGGCACCTCAGAGGGCATTTTGGGAGGATGTATGCAAGTCTTTCATGTCTGAGATCTAAGAGTGATTACATATTCAAACCTGAGGGACGAATCTAGGAGGACCTGCTTTTGTTACTGTTTACCTGCTGGAAGGAGACTGAGGGGAGATGAAGCAAAAAGGCATTGACTTGAATGTCATCAAGCCCGATTGTTGTGCAAAAGGAGGAAACATATATAGAGCTAAAGATGGGCAAAACATTTCCCTTAGCACATTTTGGGAATGCAGCAGTTTGAGACATGATTCAACACATTGTGCCACCACAAAAAACGCAGCCCTGTAAAAACTGATATAAAATAGGATGGGTGAGATCTCTTCATAAACACCTCTATTCCTAAAAAGAAGAAGAAGAAGAAGAAGAAAAAAATACAACCACAAAGGCTTGTGGAAAAGAAGAAAACAGGGCCAGTGAGAGGACTGCAAGCTGAGTGGTGTGAGGCTGAGAAAGGTGCACCCTGCCAGGGACGTTGATGAATGCGCTTCAGGCTTCAAGCTCGCCCCGCAGCCTCCAGCCGTGTGGATTCCACGCTTACGGTAATCATGCTCTGTGAGATACCACGGCCCAGAGCTGATGAAAGGGAACACGGAACGCGGTTAGTATCTCAAACCGGCTGCACTTTCGCAAAACACACAGCTTTCACAAACATGTTTCTGTGTCGATTTCCCGCGTCTGTTTTCAACCTAATTTCCTGGTTTAATCATTAAAAACAAAACAAGATCAAAGCTTCCGTTTTACATAATTCACAGCGACTCCATTAAGCTTGAACTCTTGATTGCAAAACCAGAGCAAGAGGGGATTCCGGATAATAAGTATCTACCATAGCATGATATCTGTAAGCGGGTTATGGAAATTAGATTATTCTCTTTCCAACCATGGAACCTAATCTGCTCCGCATCAGTGTGTTTCTCTTAAGAAGACGCAGGCGGTGCATAACACAAACAACATCATGGGCTTCTAAAGCTTTTGGAAAATAAGCTATTAGTGTAAGCATGAGGTTTAAAAGCTAATTATGGCACTTATACAGTGAAACTCATATACACTGCAACATTTCTTTTTTTTTATTTGTTCCTGTAGGCGTACATAATAGTTGATACAAATCTTTACTTCTGAATGTCAAATTTGAAGAGGGGGGGAAAGAAATTAAAGAAAAATGGTTTACATTTACATTTTTAGCACCAATAGTAAATATTTAGGAAGAGCCCAAAAATAAATGCATCTTTTGAATCTTGTACAAAATTTTTTAGGAAAACTTCCCTTTTAAATCTCACTTTTATTTTTTCGAACAAAATCACCAGTAACACACCTATTGACATCTCTGCTTTCAATACTTTGAACAGCCCCAACTTAGCAAACGGCACATGGTCATCTCCTGCAAGATTTCATAAGGTTGGAGAACCTGCAGAAGGGGATCTTTGAGCATTTCTCTTTACTCGAGCTCTCTGTCCTCTCCTTTACTCACCTCGTAGGTTTTTCGTAGGGATTGGATCCAAAAGTTGAGAAATTCATTGAAGAAAATCATGTTGTGGATCAGTGTCTTCTGGACACATCTGATGTCACATCTGAATGTAGCAAACAATTCTGTTTAAATCCTAATTATCCTTGGGAAAACTCCACACGTTTCTGTTTGTGATGGTAGGACAGAAAACGTATTTATGCAGCAAAACTCCCAGTTGGCATGTGAGAGAGGAAAGAAGGAGAGGTTAGTGGTTGCTATGGACCCTTGGGGGACTAAAAGATGCTACACTTTTAAAAAAAATGTCTTACTTACCTTGCACAGCAAGTACAAGGTACAAATTAAATAGAATGCAAAGTATTATTAATTGAAAGTTCCTTGGAGCTCTAATCAATTACGTCAATCACTTAAAAAATAATTTAAAAAATGAGTTTATTACATTTACCTCAGCTATTATTCTTAAAATTATTATTCTTAGACGTGTGGACAGTCAGAACAGTCAGTGAATGACTGTCTTGGCACTGAAGGCTTTATTTTATAATGAGACTAATGCTAATGCGAAAAAGTTTCATTTATTTTAGAGCTTTTTCCCCGTCTTTGCCAGGGTTTCAAGCAAATAAGAAATCGTAGTCCATCCTGGACGAAAGTGAATGCCTAAACACATGTTTTAAAATAAAAGAATAATACATTTCGTCTTATAATCTAAAAGAGGTTTAAAGAAGTAAAATGAAATTACGTATTTAGAAGAGATTATTGTCAGCTGCAGTTCCTTCGTTTTCAAGATGCTGTCTGTTCTCTGATGTTCTCTAAACAGCCTCTGAGGCCTTCACATAGGAGCCGTACTGAGATTAAACTACACATACGTGGACTCCTGTCATCGGTGTCTTCTGATGACAGCGGATGACACTCGATTTTATTGAGTGGTTTTAATTTAGAGAGGGCTAACTGCAAAACAATTAACATTTAAATCCAAGCCACGGTTGTCATTCCATTTTATTAATTCACAAAGTAAGCAAGAACATTTAAAATGGTGAAGTGCTTAAAAGCAACCCCTCCCACAAGCCAAAAAAATATATAACAGGATTTTCCAAAATTATTTACTCTCTTCCAAAGTTTTCCTGCAAACTTGAGCCCCAGGGACATAAGGCGCACAGCTTTGTTTTGTTCACACAACGCTTTGGCAAATACTCCGCTTCCTGCTCATTTCAAAACAAAATCTAGCGACTCGTGGCCTTGGCTTGTAGAGTTTGTGTGCACAGAGACAGGAAGTCTGCGCAGAAACAGATTATTTTCATTTTAAAACTCACAAATTTTTGGTCCCTTGAAAATCCTCTAAAATGTGGGAAGCAAATGTTAGAAAATAAAACAGCTGAAAAAAAAGAAAGTTGTTCTCAATGTTTCAGCTTTGCTGTTATGTTTTTTTTTTTTTTTTAATCTCCACCAATTTGTGGAGACACCCGAAGTCAAGTTGGCTGGACAGGGACGAGGCTGACCACAGAGGCAGAAACCCCTCAGAGCTGGCCTCAGTCAGGAACACCTCGCTGTGATCTCTGGAAAAAGTCAACAAGGTTCGGTCCACAGCTGGGCCACAGGAGAACAGAGAGGAGCCACGTAGCAACACCCTCCTGCTGAGTCGCTGGGTCTGCGAGAGAGAATACTGTACTCCTCCGATGCAAAGCATATGGCCGGACAGGAAACCACCCTCACAGAAGCAGCCTCTTAATTTAGCACTCGTGTTAGTTTTCTTCTACCTCAAACAATAACGCTAAATGTTTAACCCCCCAGCTAAGAAGGCCACACCACCTCTTCCTTGCAGGCTACTTTGCAGATATGCAACCCAAAGAAGATTAAGTTGACTGCCTGCGTCACAGACACTTCCCAGAAGTTTGAGGTTCAATTCTCGTTCCGCCTTTTTGCTTAAATCATTGTGTATGAACAAAGGTGCAGCGAAGCATCCGCGGCAAAGAGTCTAATAAGCGCAATGTGGGAATAAAGCAGAGGGGAGCAAGCATCAAAGGCAGCCAGGCACAGCATGACTGGCATCAGGCTGAACTTCCAACCTAGGACACTCAGCATGCTCTTCAGCAATCGCCCCCTGTGGACTAGTCCTGGGCAGTAATTAAAACCATCATTCCTACTGCCTCAGTATCTCGTTAGCCACAGGACCTTAAGCTTTCATCCTACTTGTCCGAAAATATCACAACTCCCCACCAGCAAGGATGAGTCTCACCAACCAAATAAAAAGAGCGTGTCTCTGCATTCTTCAGTTGTAAATACGGTAAATCTTTCTTGTTGATTAAAAGTACCTGTTGCAGAAAACAAAACAATGTTGCTCTACTGGAAAATTTGTTCTTTTCTTTTTATTTCTTTGCTTTTGTGTAATTTTGTTTTCGGTGGCGAATGCCTTTATTTGCAAGGGAAACACGGTGGTGGGGGGGAAGAAACGAGCACAAACTGATACATTTGAAGCTCCCACGCTTTCGGTATCAAAGGGAGGATTTGAAGTGGGTGAGGACCGGTTGCAGTGGTCAGATTTAGCACTTTGGCTGCGGATGAAAAGAAACTCTTTTCCCATGTTTAATTCAGTATGAGCCATGACTAACTGATATAATATACCGGGCCTCTGAAGCCAATCACCTGCTTTGTGTAGCCTGGAAGAGACAGAAATGAACATGTCACTGGATTCTGGAGAGGATGTATCTAAGCACTGCCTTGCTAGTCGGGAAGATGTGTTTTGATAGCTTTATGTTGTTCCCGGCTTTTAAATCAGTTCTTCTTCCATTGCAGCACTGCAGATATTCAAACCTCAATCCACTGCATGTTATTAACCTACTTGGCATCACCGCTGAGATGATTTATTGCTTTCAAACGGCGGCAAGAGGACAAGATCTCAGCGCGAACGTTGCGGTGGTTACCGGTATCAGAGTTTTGCAGAGGTCCAGTTTTAAAATGCTATTCATACAATCCAATGTTATTGTAATGCGAGAAAAAGGGTTGGAGAGTATGATGCATAGGGTGATACAGTGATGCTCCATCCCCACCTATTGCTGCACACCTCCTGTTACCTAGGTAAAAGAAAATCTTTTTAATTCTTGTGAAAAACATGGACAATCACCATGGACAATCCAAGTATCACACATTAATTTAAAGCTGTTTTGAAACTCCTGTGAACATTGGTGTGTCGGTTAGCACAGGAGTAAAGCGCACAACCGAAGTACGGAGGTTTTAATCCTCTAAGCGACCGTCACAGGTTCAAATCCCGGCAAATTGGAGCTTTGCCACACGTCATCCCCCTCTTTCAAAACCCACTTTCCTGTCATTTCAGCGACAGGTAAAGGCCACTAGTGCCAAAACAATCTGTTACAAAAAATCTGTGAACATGTGAGCATACAAGCAGATGACCCAATTAACTCAAAATTGAGTTATAGATGGACATTTCAGATCTTTGCGTTTAGTGAGCGGTGTGGCTTTAGTACTTGACATGTAACTTGGTACACTGTTCTCTGAAATGAGACCTCAAAGAGAGTTCGTATGAATGTCAGTGCAGACATACCAGCACTCCAAGAGCACCTTCCAAATCGTCCGTTTTGAGTAAAAGATGGCGTACACAATCTGTGCCGAGTTGTAAAAAGTCAGATATCGATAAGACAGTGTGCAAGATAAATGTGCAAGAGCATGGATGGCATGTTTGGTGCGTGCCCCTTCAGGCCCAGTTTTCTGCGTCAACTATATTTAGCATAACCAACTCACATTAAGTCTTACATCCCTTAAGCCATTTTATTCACTGCACTTTTCTTGCACCCGGTTGGATTCCTCATGGCTTAAGAACGACAGAAATATTCACCAAGGTGTCAGAAACATTCTCAGAGATTTTGGTCCATATTGAAATAATAGCCTCACGCCGTTGCTGCAGATGTGTTGGCTGCACATCCATTAAAATAATCTCACATTCCACCACATCCCAAAGGGGCGGACTGGAACTGAGGTCTGGTGACTGTTGACCTCAGTAGATCAGAAGACTAGCTGTCATGTCCTCGAAACCAATTTGAGATGATTTACGCATAAAGAGCTGGACATTAACAGGGTAGGCTCATTGAAACAATGCTCAACTGATGGGTCCAGAGTGTGCTAAGAACTCCCTCCCTGTGAGCCTGTGTGAGATGTATCCTAAGTTTCAGTTTCTTAGATAAAGAAACTTCAAGGTTTGACGTTTCATTTTAATTGATGGTATTCTGCATGCATTGTTTGTGAGACGTGGCTTTTGGAGCCACTGATGCCTTTCTATCATCTTAAACCTGTCTGCCCAATCTCCTCTGACCTCTGACATCAACAAGGCATTTTTGTCCACACAGCTGCCGATGGTTGTGCATGAACATCCATGTAGATCAGTAATTCCTGAAGCATTCAATCTCTTTCTTCCCGTTTGCTCACTTTGAACTTCAGACAATTCACCTTTACCTCCTCTAGATGCATAAATGTACTCAGTTGCTGCCACATCATTGGCTGAGTTACTTTTTGTGCTAACAGGCATTTGAACAGGTGTACCTAATAAAAGGACCGGTGAATGTATGCAGCTTGCTTTACTCAATAAAAATCAAAACAGCAAAAAGGTCTAATTTTAGTCTGCATGTTAACAGTCTTCCTGAAATTTGTCCTGAAGTTAACCTGCAAATGTATGCTGATGACACCACTGTTTACACATCGGACGAGAGCAGTATTGTAGTCAGTGAAAAACTTCAGAACAGCCTGCATAGATTATCATTATGGCTAAATGATTCTCGCTTAATTCTCAATACAAAGAAAACAAAGTGTATTTGCTTTTCAATCAAGAAAACGGTGAATATCCAGATCAATGGGGTTCCTATTGAGCAAGTATCACAAGAAAAATATTTAGGAATAATTCTGGATGCTCAGTTGAATATTAGGAGCCTTGTTGATAAAATCAGCAAAACTGTTAGATCAAATATAAACTGTTTTAAAATTGTTAGAAATTGTTTAACACTTCACTGTGCAGAGATATTTTTGAACTCAATGATCCTTTCACATTTTTCTTATGGAGCTACTGTCTGGTCTCAAACTACTCAAACTATACTCAAACCATTAGCAAGTCTCTATAATCAGGCATTGAAGGTTTTATATCAAAAGCCAATCAGATTCCATCATTGTCACATTTTGGCTAAATTCGGCATTTTGGACTTTCCCGATTCTATAACTTATAATCTTTTAAAATGGATTTTTAAGTGTTTAAATGGATATGCACTTACACCACTAAGCGATTGCATAAAGAAACTGCAGGGCAATAGCAGATCTACTAGTGCGGCTTCAGATGGAAATTGTAAGGTTCCCTTTTGAAGAACCACTTTTGCTCAAAGTGCTCTGGATCTGCAGTTTGGAACTCACTTCCTGTTGATTTAAAGTCTGTAACCAGTTTTAGTCCATTCAAGAAACAAACAAAACTCTGGTTATGTCAAAAACAGAACTGTACCCATTTTTGATGTTTTATTTCACTGTTTGTTTGTAGATGTCAACATTATGCTGTGCCATTTTAAATGATTATCACTTCAATTTTTAGAGGTACTTTTTAAAAGCCCATCTAGGGACAAGTGCTGCGAATTAGCTGTTGCTATTGCACTGACGCAAACATGGGACTGCTGTTTTGTTTAGTTTGTCTATGTCGATGTGTGTCTGTCCCTATCAAATAAACTTAAAATAAATAAATAAACAATACTCTGCATAACAAATAGTAAACTTAAGAGGTGTTTAGTCCACATTCCTGCTAAAATCGATCAAAACCAATAAAAGAAATGTTTTAAATGTCACATTATTTTAACAGTTATTATAACCAATATGTTTAATAGTGAAAAAACCCCATTGGTATTCTGTTTTAAATAAGAGCAATTAGATCATGTTTGTTTTCAAATTTTTGTGACAAACCATGTAGTATTTCTACCTAGAGCATCACCGGCCCATCCTGAACGGCGGGCCGTCTGCGTTTTGAACAACACAAATGCCGAGCGTGTCTCGGGCCGCTGCATCTGAAGTCACGTGGAAGCGCTTAGGCTTTAATAAAGTGTTTTTCAAAAATGATTCTCTGATCTTGCATTAAAGAGCTGCTTAAATAGTTTCAGGATGCCACACCCAAACACACAAAGCTGGATCAGTAAGTTCCTGAAGAGTGCTGTTACATAGCCTTCGCAAATATGCCAACCACTCCTCCTACGCCTCCTCCTGCTTCGCAACAGTGCGTGCATGTGTGCCTTTCTGAAGCGGACTCTCTCCCTCATTCTGTTTTTGCCACGAGAAGTCTCTTGATCTTTTGGTGACACAAAGCCTCGCGTCTGTTGGGGACGCGTTCTCCACCTTTGTCTCCTTCCCGCCCGTGTTTACTGCTCGTTTGTGGACAACAAAGCATTGTTTATGGATGTGTTGGTTTTTTTTTGCGTTAGAAAGGCCACAGTGCCACAAAAACCATTAAAGACTGGTTCCACATTTCCCTTTTGCTGCCATTATGAGTCAGTCCCAAATTAAAACCCAACCAGAAGCTGGTTCTCAGCCAGACTCAGCTAACTGACTCTCTCCCGCTCTGTTTCTTTGAGAAGCCTTTGATGTTAGCAGGGGGCTTTTGCACTTGCAGTGATGGTAGCGAATGATACTTTAAGCGATTCTTTTTTATCCAGCGAGCTTAATGAAAGATTAATGGGTTTGATATTTTCCCTTGTTTATATTTTATTTAAAAAGTAAGCCAGGGTCCTTGGAACCTGTTAAAAGGTTCTTGTTAATGACTTTATGGCTCAGTGGAAGTCCCATTTTGGTCTTTGACTTTAAAAACGACAAGTGATGATTGTCTTCTTTGCAGCGTTGGCTTTTGGGTAAAAAGTGCTGACCTTGACTGCTGTTCTTTCGTGATAGTCTGATGTGAACAGATCGTACTGGAGCTCCAGCAGAGGTTATGATCATTTCCATATTTCCTAATTGAGCATACACTGCAGGCATGCAGACATTGAGAGATGGCATCTTTCTGATTAAGTTATGATACGAGATGATGGGAAAATATTGTTAAGACTTTTAAAAGCATATTCATTTGCTAACTTTACATTGTTCATACATTAGCTGACTGTGACCATAAGAGTCATTTATGGCTGTTATGGCTTGGATTGCTTTTAGGTCTTTTCAAAGAATAAAACATTTGTTGACTTCAAAGTAGCATAAGGCCTAATTTTCTTGCAGGCTATTATTAGATGTATAGTACAGTACTTTATTTACATGGATGCAAAGCATTGTTAACATAAAATCAAAGAAAAAATAAAAATAAAGATATAAAATTTAATATGAAAAATATTTGAAAATGTTTTACTCCCTTTTTAGTTTTATTTCTATTCATTTTTGTCATTTTCTGTGTTTGACGAACGCTTAGCTCTGGGTTTTGATGTGCCTTTATCTGAACAGCTCCTTAAAAAAGTCAAAGGGGCAGTATCATGTAAAATTGACTTTTTGAGCTTTACATCACGTCATAATGTTGTTCCCTTACCAAAAAACAGGAGTGTTGCCTTAATTCACTAATATATGTTTGAGAAATCTTTTAATCTCCCGTGGCAACCATTCAGCTGCGCTAAATGCCTGAGTGAACCTAGCACCGCCATCAAGGCACACCTTCTCCTCGGAGCTGTAGTTTCTGCTTTCTGCCTCACAGAGCACCCCTCCCACCCGACTCCCTGACTCAGCTCCTTCAGACTAGCCAAAAGCAATTAGCAAACACCTGCTTTGACCGCACATCTGCAGAGCTCATTATATGAGCTACTTCCTTGTAAAAAGGTTAATAGAGGAGCGACGCCGTGAGCATTTCCTGAAGGAGGAGTTTCAGAAAGAGCCGGATTTTTTAAAGAGACAATCAGGATCAGTCAGATCTCTCTTTTACAATTGCAGCTCATCCAGAACACTACTGCACTGTCTTTTAAACGGCACAAATAAACAAAAAAACAAATCTCACCTACTCTGTCGACCCTTCATTGACAGCCAGTGCACCAAACTGTCTCATCAGAGATTCTCAGATCAGTTTCTGTTCAGAGATCAGGGCTTCTTTGTTGCTGCTCCAATAGAGAAAAAAGTTGTCATTAAATATTACCCCAGCTTCTTCTGCTGCAGTTTTCGGGGTTCTCTTAGCAGCAAAAAAATACTTTGTTTTCAGTGGCTTTTGAAAGCAAATTCAGACACAAAAAGACACACAAAAATAGGTCATGTATTACAATGACGTCTATAATATTGCTTTACTTATAGTTGTTTATTTTGTTTGGCTTGCAAACATTACACGGGTTAAAAATGAAAAGGCATGATAACCGGTACAAGTATATCATGCATCAGGTAAACCATACAGGGCCAGAACATTAAACTCCTTCCAATATCTTGGTGTATATTAACTTTAAACTTCTAATTTGTGGGCATACTCGTGTTTTTCTGAGGAAATGTTTTTGCTGGAAAAAAATATTTTACACAGAAAAAGAAGCATTTTGCTTATTTTTCAGTGTGGACGTGGGAGATGTGGACTCACAATAATTCTACGTGTAATAGCTTGCAAACGTTTCACACCCCACCAATGTTTACCCATTTTCTCACATTACAGAAGGGTCCTGCTGAGGTATTTCAATGCCCTTACTTTGTCAAATAGTCTTTAAATGCAATTAGGCAGGCAGGACACATCCAGAATCTGTGAGGTCCAGACAGTGTCGCTTTGAGTGAGTGCAGAGCAGGAGGAGCAGCAGGATAAAAAAGCATGGCAGAAACAGGGAAATCATGTCAACAGTAGTACGGGTTTGGATTTGTTTCTGGCTATGACCAAAGGAAAGCTCAGTTAGTGTGTTACCTGTTTACAACTAAGAGTGTGTGCTAACTAACCAAAATCCACACTAATTGTTATGCAAGCTACTTTGAAGGGAAACATCTTTACCAAGAGGAAAACCACAAACTATGTTTTTTTTCCCCCCAGACAGCAACATTTTCCTGTTAATTGACCCAAAAGTAGCATCATTTACTGCAATCCTGCTTGAGACTCATTTCAAAAGAAAAATAACTGAAAAGTGAAGGGGCTTGTGACATCTCAATCACCATTGATGAAAAATTATGTTGCTGTTTCATGCAATATTTAGGACTTAGTTAAGATTAAAGTAATTGGATATGGTTAGGTGTAGAAACGGCTTTTTAAAATATGACAGAAAGGGCAAGTGAAAGTCAAAGTTAGAAAAAAACATAAGTGAGACTCCATATTCTCCTCAACAATTATGTGATGTGTCCAGATTTCTTTAGTACATATATGTGCCTTGCTAAGACAAGCATGCGAGACCAGGCTCAAATGTAAACACGTTGTTCTTTAGGAAACTATGATTTTAATTTGAGGCCATGTTATTTGTCTGTGAGATGTGTGTGTTTTGAAAGACATCTGCGTACAAAGATAGTTCTCTGTAAATGTGGAAAAATGAATCCAATTTTAGATTTCAATTATTCAAACGTCTTATTCGTTTAATTTGTATATAATTATTGGTTTAGATATTTGACAGAGGTCAGTTTTTTGATGTTGTTGGTTTGCGTGTGTGCTCTGTTACTTTTCAACGTCTGTAGAATAAGTCGTTATTTGGTTAAGATATAAGAAGATATATTTGCTTCTAACTTCAACACACTGACATTTTACTGGAATAGAATTATATTTTATGTTATTTACAAAAGAAAAGAAATGTAACACCATCCACCCAACCATGCATCGATTGTCTATTCCCGTTTTTCCTCATCTAGTGATTACTGCAAGGTGTCAGACTTCAAACGTTTGCAAAAACTAAGATTAGGTGACAATGTTTGAATTTATTGTGAGTTTTCTCTTATCCATACAGTTTCAAAACTATACATACAGGCTCACACATACACACCAATGTTTGGATAAATGCTCTTAGCAAATTGAAGAGAAACTCTGTGATTTTTGCAGCCATCATCAAGCTTCTGGGATGATTCAGGTCCAATTTTTAAGGACTGCTCTTGACAGAACTGGCAAAGAATGTCTTGGGTTTATATTTTTTGCTAGGCAGGAACAGGATTTTTGAACATAGCATATGCATTTTCAATAGGGATGCAAAGCTTTATTAAATAAAAAGACAAATTTGCCTATATTTAATCCATTGCCAAATTGGTTTGGGTGTCTTTATGATTATTGTCCTGAACAGCCTATTCTGTTAGATTGAGCTGTTATTCAAGTTGTTGATTTTAACCATTTGGATATATTCCTCCTTCTTCATTCTGGCACTCATTTTGTGCCAAGCTGGCCGTGAAACTCAGGATGATGCCACCACCATCATGCTGGTATTTTATTCCACTTTGAATCCATTTGAATCTACATCATTTACTGCCCAATTAGTACAATCTTTTTTTTATTTTATTTTAAACACAAAACTTTTCTTCAGAAGGCATTTGGCTTGTCAATGTGGACTGCTACCAAATACAGTCAAGCTTGAAAGATGAGTATTGAAAGAGCTTTTTTCTCAGTTGGCATTCTTTAAATTCATGTTCATGTCGAACTATCTTCACTGCGGACAGTGCCGCTGGTGTTTGGCTTTTGATTTGCAAATGGCCTAACTGGTTTCCTTTCTTCTGGGTGTTCAAAACAAAACAAAAAAAGCAATAATCTCAAACGCACATCAAAGCCGGTTGTTGCAATGATAACGCAGGCAAACATTAAGTTTCTGGAATGATCCTGAAATAAACCCTATTGAAAATTTGAGGAGAACATACAAAAGCTGGGTCTGTGTCTGGAAGCTAGCCAATGTTCAATGAGTTAGCTACCATTTCAGCTAAGAAGATTGCTCAAATAGCTTGAATTCAATGGTGTTCACCCAATTGTTGATATCAAACGTTCCGTTGAAGTCCTAAATTAACATGATGACAATAGAATAGAATAGAATAGATGATGACAAGTATGCATAAAGCTCTCAGCCTCAAATGCCTTTGTTGCATAGAAAGAGAATAAATAAGTCAAAGACATCTGGCAGTATTCTGCAAACTGTCACTTTGCCGTCAAAGCGTCTTACGACTTTGTCCACTGAGCCGCGTCTGCCATGTATAACCTGAGCAGTGTGTGTGTTTGGCTGTGGTAGAGCTGAAAAAAAAAACCACACACAAAAAAAAAACAAGAAGAGACCAGGGGGAGCATTTGGGAGGGAACAGTTTTGTTTCTGAATGTCAGGGGCCTCCATTAGCCCCGAGGCTGGCTGTCTCCCCATCTCTCAACTTTCCCTGCCCTCTTAGCATGGCTTCAGTCTTTCACTCTCCCACCTCCTTTCCCTGTGATTTATGCCTAACCTCTGTAATTACAGTGCCAACAGCAGCAGCCTTCAAGGTTCAGTTGGGGTGAGGCACAGACATGCCCCATCACCTCAGAGCACAGACTCGCCAACTCGGCCGTTTAATGCAGCGGCAATTTTCTTTTCAGCCTAATCTCCTTGACACTGGCTCTAGGGACATATTTGTGTGACAACAGGAGATTGCGAATACCGACTGCCAAACACGTGTCAGTTATTTTCAGGCTGAAGACAGAATGAAGTTAATGAGTGGGTAGGTTTAGCAAAGCAAATTAACTTTTGTTGAAGGATTTTTGATCATATCAGGCAGCCATGGTTTGATTTTGCTAAACAAATCTAAGGATACACGCTGCACATGTTGTCACTCTTCATTTGGAATTACGGCAACAGTTCACACTTAAGCAGGGTGAGACGTAGCTGAAAGTTTGTTGGACCTCCAAACTTTGAGTCATTACCTGACCTGACACGTTCGTAGATATAAAACTGTCTCTGTTCCCACCGGACTGGGGAAAGGATCTGTTGCCAGGGAAGTTTTTTTTTGGTGGGGGAGGAAAAAACTCCTTGAATCTACAGTGCTTGCTCCTCTTTGCACTGTATGTGTACCACGCGGATGTCTGTGACACACTGGGCTTTGTAAGCGTTCAGAGAGATTTCTTTGGTGACGTCCCCCCTCCTCCTCTGTGGAACAGCATGACGGAAAGTCGGAGAAAGAAAAGAAAGAGGGAATGAAAAGAAGAATGTGCCCACATGAGTGTGACATAGTGCGGACAGACTCATGTGCTTGCCATGACAACCGTGCGGAGGGAGAGAGAGGGACGGTGTGGGGGGGGGACCCCTGGCTTTTTGGCGAGGTACAATGTGCTGTCTTAACCTCAGTGACATCCCTGTTGTCAACAGGTCAAATGCTTGAATATCAATGAACTGACTGAGTGGCCCTCAAAGTGCTCCTCAGGACTGTCCGGCACTTTACAGGCGCTCGGTGTCCTGCCTGACCTCCGCTGACCTGCTTTGAGTCTCTTGCTGCATTCAGACCAGAGTGACTGATTCAATGGGGTTAAACAACACTCAACCAGAGCGCATGCATTCCTGCCTCCTGCCTCCACTCAGCCCAGTTCACGTATTGAGGGAGCTGGTGAATCCCTCTCAGGGTTTATGCAGAGGTTAGGACTCAGAGAGCTGGTGAGTACAGGAGCGTGTGGAGTGGCATTCCACACAGGGAAACCTAGTGGGCTTGCTAAAGTTGGTCTTTCCCTGTATGTCTCTTCTGATATTTTGGTTCATTTTTTTTGCAAAATAAATGAAGTTGAGCCAGACAGCACTGAGAGCATCTTTGAATCTTAATGTAAAAAGTTTTATCACAAGTTCTAAAGTACATTTAGATCTGGACTTGACTGGGCCATTCGACCACATGAATATGCTTTGCCATAAATTCAGGCTCCTAAAGGCTCTATACTGTGACTCCTAATAACTCTGGTCAGCAATATTACATAGAACTGAGCAGTGTTCTAATGTATAAATTGAATAAACACACAATTTACGTAAAATCTGCAATTTAATCAAGCAATGACAATGATAGCACAAGAAATGTTTATATTTATTTATTTATTTATTTATTTTATGTGTGTGGGTGTGGGCGTGTGTGTGTGTGTGTGTGGCACACGCAGGAACCAGTGTGCTTTTTAAAATTTCTTTCATCATTTTCAAGAACATGTCATCACTCATCGTACCAATGGATTAAATGTAAAAAAAAAAAAAAAAGAAGAAAGCTTCTACATTGGTATGAACTTGAAAAATACTTCTCTACAATTGGATATAGCACAGTCGTTGCCAGATGTACAGAGAAACTTGCAAAAACTACAATCAGAGCAGAATTCCTGTAGCAGCACCACCCAGCATTTCATCCCGGCCTACATTTATTCACTAGTTTCCTGCTTCACAGGCCGTGCCGCTAACCGCCTGCTTTTCTCCTTTGGAGAACAGAACGGATGCTCCCCTTGATGTTGCTTAGTGAATCTTTTTATCCCAGCTCAATGCCTTGACCCTAAGCAATGATCCCATGCAAAGCTAAATTTAGCTCTTTATATTCATACAGTTGCTAATGGGATTACTGTAATGCAAGCGTTCGTAAACAAGCTATTGCAGGTGTTCTGCTGCACATATGAAGCCACATTGTTTACATGCCACTGTGGAACCATCTTTACCGCAGCCTGTGATGGCTTTGGCTCAGGCCTGTGATACTGCAGCTGTTTTATGAGTAAGAATATATATGTTTTTTTCCTCTTTTTTTTAAATTTGGCCATTCCCACATCTGTTCTAAAACTAACAAACAAAAAAAAATCTGACATGAAAAATGAAGCAAACCCTTTATGGAACTTTCCTAAGCCATAATAGCGAAAAAAAAAAAAAAAAAAAAAAAAAGAAAGAACACACAATTGTATGTTTTTCAAGTTTTGACAAGCTTATAAATTCAAACAAACCCTCCGCAGCCTCCAGTCTCGAGTCAAAAGCTCAAAAGACAAATTTTGGTGTGAAATGAGGCACAGTAAACAAAAACGGCGGTTGGCCAAAAGTGCTTTTTTTCTCCTCTTCTTTTACCAAGTTTTCTGACTGCAACTCACAGATTGGCCCTTGAAGTGGGCTGTTATTTTCCACTCAGCCCAGATAAGTGGGTCCTGACCCCTTCCTTGGGCAGATTAGTCGCTTCTGCCATCACTCCCATTACTTTTATCAGGACCAGACAATCTCGTCTGCCACCAGTGTCCAGGAAATCCAGATTCTTCAAGCAGCCTATAGCCTGATTACTCCAAGGAACACATGTACTATCAGATACAGTTGCAATGCCCAACAATGGAGTTGTTTATAATCTCCCCAACTGTTCCTCGGCGCTTACCGCAAATTGCTTCCAGCCCTGTCACTCCATAAAGCAAGCTGGGAGCAAAACGAGACATAGTCCCGGACAGCTGTAGCCCAGCACATGTTATGTGTTGTGTGTGCCCGTTCTTATTAAGCTGATGTCTCAAAGGGGGAGACCAAAAAAAAAAAAAACGATACTCTGCATAACATTTGGCCACAAAAATGTGGCAAAACACAAACATCAAGCTGATAAATGGTGGAGTTAAGCTACTTTGTGCTTTGCTTTGAACCGTTTACTTGTGATCTAAACTGCTTCTAATCTCTTAATCAAGACCGTGATTAATAAGCAGAAATGTCAAAATACTTAAACACACTCAGCATGTTGCTACTGTTAGTGGAATATAAGTAAATTAGTCTACATTTAATTAGCTAGGCTCATTTGAACTCTGCTTTACTTTGTCATCAAGTGCTTTTGTATCCCCTTTGCGATGCAGGGCCTCAATAAGAGTTTAAGGCACTTAAATGTTTTCAGATTTGGCTGTTTAAGAACCACAAATTTCATTGGGAATTTATGTAGTACAATATCATGAAAGAAATACTTGGTTTTCAAAATATTGCGACAGACAAAAACCTGAAAAGTGTGGCGTACATTTGTCTTGAGCCCCCGTGAGTCTATGCTTTGTGGAAACAACCTTTTGCTGTAGGTACAAGTGTGAGTCTCTAAAAACACTCCTTTACACACCCAGACACTGACATTTTTTGCCAATTTTTTTTACTACCCCTTAATTGTCATGAGGACAGCAGTGAGCTCTCAAAACCAATACTAGCATTATTTTCAGATTACTACTTGTAAATACATTTTGGAAAGCATGTATTGATTTCCTTCCACTTCACTATGATGCACTTCTTCCTGTCAGTCTATTGGATGTGACTTTAACGATGCAAAATGTGTCAAGTGCCAAAGGATGTGATTACTTTTCTCTGTTAAGTTACACTTAAACAAATCTATGTTTTTCTTGTACGTTTTGTCCTTTTCTTGATTGACGCAGATGAAGAATGTAACTTCCATACTTGTTTAAATATCAAAGTCTGGCCAAATGGTTTTTATTGTATGGTATGTTGGATGAATACCGGACACTGTACAGACATTAAAGTGTCTTCTGATATTACTCTCCCTACTGGAATAATTACAATTCACGTATACTAACCAAAAAATATAGAGCAAATTCACAGCAATTCTTTTAGAGTTAATGCATTCTGATACATCTCCCTGTTTTATCTACAAATGTGTCATCTCATATCTTGCTTTGCCCCAGGTCCATTTAATGGAGTTAACTGACTATAAAAATAGTCAAATGCCATGCAATAGAGTCAGCTAGAAAGGCTGGGAGGTTTTCTCCCAGTTTATGTGACAGCTGATTGTGTAGCTCCCATTGATGTTCTCCCCCTCTGTGCCATCTTCCTTTGTTAAGTTTGCCGAGAAGAGGCTTTGAACCACAGACATTTTCTCTCAGTGGCGTTCATGAGCTCTGCCAGATTCTTCATCATCCATTTTTTTTTTTAAATTTCTCTATAGCTCCTATGCTGCCTACAAACCCCACACACAGAAACATAAACATATACAAATGTGGACAATCTCACGCTGTGCTTGCTTTCCCCGCTCCAGACGTGTCTCTGCCTTTGTAACATTACTGAGAAGCATTAATGTTTTATTTTTTTTTACATACACTCAAGTATAAGAATTTAGGAGTAATATCTCTTCTATATAAAATATATCAGTGGCATGGAGATTAGTTATTATGTTTGACAACCTTATTTGAATCAGAAACAAGAAATTGTACATATTTGCAACCATGGTGTGTAATATTTTCTGTTTAGATGTGATATCTTGTGCGAAATTCACGTTTTCTGGAGAGCAAGAACATGATTACTAAAGCTTTTAAGTTCACTTATCAGAATACAAGTTTAAAAATATTAATTTGTTTATAAAAAGAAACCCCCCACAGTGCTCACCAACAGGGAAAATGATGTTTGGAGGAAAACTACAAATGCATATCACATGCTATCCCTACTGGAATACACAGTGGTGGCTGTATCATGCTGTGGGTATGTGTTTCCTAAGAAGGAATGGGGAAGCTGGTCAGAGTTGATAGGAGGATGGATGGAGCTAAATGCCAGACTATCCTGGAAAAAAACCTTCTCAACTTACAAGTTGGGCTGTGGTTCATTATCCAGTCAAAGGCCACACCTGCAGCATCCTATCGAGAATCTTTGCCAGAATGTCAAACGTCGATATTCACAGATACAAAATCAAACTGTGCTTGAGTATTTTCGCCAAAAAAAGTACGAAAATTTCTGTCTCTAAATGAGCAAGGTTGCTAGAGATATAACCCAGAACACTTCACGTTGTGATTGCAGTGAAAGATGGCTCCAGAAAGAAATAATTCAGAGAATTGGATCATTTGAAAGAAAAAAATCGAAATCATTCATTACTTCAATTTCATGTTAACTCAAGCAATACCTTTTGGTTGTGAAATGTTGTTTAAATACATTTGCACAGCTATGTTTATTCGTTTATTTTTTAATTTAGGCTGAGACAACCGATTTAAAAGTTGCACTTGCCAAATTGAGCGCCATTCATCAGACAAGATGTTTCACTTGTCAAAATTTCCAAGTCTTATTTAAAAAAAAAAATTATTTCCTAATTATCATTAAAAAAACAAAACTAAAAAAATCCCCTCTCTCGCACTGTTCTCCACTTCATCAGTTCGCACCCAGTACCCTACGAAACGCCAAATGAGGCAAAACCGAACACGAAGAACATCAAGCCCAGAGGAGGAGGCTGCACATAAAGAGACATGTCTGAAAAGGAGCAGGAGCCGCCGTGCTCCGGTCCTCAGAGGAAGTGCCGCTGCAGCGCCTGCATTCAGGGGGAGTGTCTGTTTGCACAGGTCTGTGTCAGTTAACGCTAATCTGCCTGATCTCCACCTCAAAGTCACTCGCTCCTCCACATGCAAATAAACATATTCAGGCTTCTTTCAAACCAAAGCCACTATGAAACACTTGTTTGATCAGCAGAGGGCCTGTGAGCCAGTTCATTATGCATTTATAAAAGAAAGGGGAGAGCATATTGTTGCCAGGGTTTTATGTAATTACTCTCACCTTCAGCATGTGACTGGGAACAATTACCTCCAGATCAGACTGATGTGCTGGAGACTTTGAGCTATTATTAGTGTGTCTCATTGCAGACTGCGCACATATACTGTGCTCTTTGCCCTAGATTCAACACTCTGAGTGCCTATTCAAAGCGCGAAGCACATTTCACACACAACACTCAGTATTTATGGACCTGGACATCTTACGGTCGCTTCTCTCATCATTTCACAAAAACCGCCCTTTGAATCAATCGGGGTCCGGAGCATTTGAGCAAACCCGCCTGTCCCGGAAGACCAGCCGCATTCCTTTGTGCGTGCGTTGAGCGTGTATACACGCGTCACGTTTGAGCGTATGACATTGAGAGGCTGAGCGTTGCCTTCAAACCAGACAAGCCTCAACTGGCAAACAGGTGCTGCAGGAGCAGAGCAGCTGAGGATGAGGACACGGGGCGTCGCCTCAGAGTCAGATCAAAGTGAGGTCGTCTCAGTTGCCAGTCGTCCCCAGTAGCTTGATTTATGCCACTGCCATTGGAGGCCTTCATGACGGCTCGCAAGAAGGGACATAAAACCACACAAGTTCCCCGCAAATCCTTGCATACAACGACTGAAACAACAAAAGGTCAAAGCCACGCCCCTAAATCTGTGGAACAATGGCCGCCAGCGGCACTTTGGCTTCCTTGAAAAAAACTTTGGAATACAGGAGTCGTTACATAGAAAAAGGATGATATACTTAAGCAGAATATAAAAAAAAGAGAACCAGGAACAAGTGCTGGTGGTAAGAGTCAGACTGACCTTTGCAGTCCAAACTTGGATGACGTAGTTTCCAATTAATAGTAGTCAAATGAAAAGTTAGAAAGCCAGTAGGATTTCCTAACTGATGTCTTCACTAACACCTCAGACAATACAAACTAATAAACAAGCTTGTATTGATTTGCAAATCAATACATTTTGTACTTTCAGCATTTTCACTAACTGAGGGTGCATAGCACTATTATTTGTGTGAAAGTAAGATTCAAACATCAAACAAAACATTTTTTCACTGCAGTTATGGCTAATGGTTGATTATACAAGGCAGCCATATTGGATTTTGAGGTCACTTTAGGGATCTACTTGTATATTTTACAAGTTACATCAAAATGCATAAAAAATGTACTTCTTGTTAAAGAATTAGTGTATATTAAACTGATTTTTCTCAACCATTGTAGGAGTGTGAATGGCTAAGAATATTTTTCATATTTCTGCATAATACCAGCGTAAATTGGAAAAGTCAGAATTGAAATGTCTTTCAAAATTATTACATTTTTATAAAACGGACAGGAGTTGACCTGACATATAAGCAAACTCTGTATCATTTGAACTGTAAAGTCATTTTTATCATATAATGTCTCTCGAGAAAGTGATATTTGAAAAAGAAAACTGGGCTAGATCAATCCTATTTGAGCTGTGAAATAATTTTATCATAAAATGGCAAAAGGTAAACTGCTGCCTATCTATGTGATTTGTATTATTGTATTATTGTTGTATTATTCATTTATTTTGCCGTCATATATTAAAGCTAATTTAAGTATTTCTGGTGAATACGCGTGTTATGGTTTCACGTTTCATTTACACTGTAAGTGTTTCACAGTTGTTCAGCATTTTTCCACTGTGATTGCTCATGAACAAAAGAACATAAAAACCTGCTCCTCCTCCCCAACTCTACCAAGTTTGTCTGGAAGTGTGCCCTCGAATGAAAATCTGCTCAGGGGCTTTTAAAATATTGGGCTGGCTCTGACATGTACCGTTGTGGTACTTGTCATAAAAAGAAAAAAAAAGGACCTGTGAGAACCGCAGAATTTAAGTCATTTATTATTATTACGGAAGCAAGGGACGGATTATGTTTCTGTAGGACTTTCTCTCAAGAAATGACTCGGTTCTGCAAAGGCGTGTCACTGGTGAAAAGCCGAAACGTTGTCTTCAGTTATCAAATAATGATTAGCAACACCTGTTACAAACAAATCTCTTTCATTCAGAATATTTCACTTTACACACCATTTAGCTGCCATTTTCTCTTTAGTTTGGTAAAAAGAGAGAGGTGAATTGACATGCTGCAGATGACTGATATAAATCATGGGTACGTAATTTATGTACAGGTTGAACTGGGATTCCCCTCATTCCCTCCTAAGGTAACATCTTATTTGATACGTCCCTGGAAGAAGCCCAGCTTGAACCTTTTTTCTTTTTAAAATTCATACCAACCCACTGAAAAACACTCCCATCTCGATAACGTCGGGTTAACAAATCAACATTTCTACTTCTAAAAGCCCAAGCACAGCTGAGAGTGAATTAAGCTGAAAAAAAAAAATGAAAAAAAGTGTTATGCCCTTGCTCTGAGCAGACTTTTTTTCTCCCTCCCTCCTTTGAAGAGCGGACAAGAAGAGAAGTGAAGTCCTGGAGAGGGGTGGTAACTGTCATTTAAATTTACAGCCTCGCAGACACCTCGGGGGCTCTTATCCAGGTGGCCTCTGTTGAGGCTCTGAGGAACGCTCACACCTTTTCTGCTGCTCAGAGTATCAATAGACACTGGCTGACTTTGATTCAGCCTCATAGAGGTTGTGAGTCATGTGCTTTTTGACTGTTGAAACTGGTCGGGTTGACGCTGGAACTTGAATGCCCTCGGGGACGGAGGAACACTACTCCTCAGAAAGGTTAACAAACCAGAGAAAACCCTCTTTTTTTCTTTCTTCGTCTTCAAGAAAAGGTCGTTCGGACATCAAAAACCCAAAACGAGTCCTACCTTCTGACAAACGCTCAGTGTCCCTGCATATTTTTAAACCTCGTGTAAAAAAAATAAAATAAAGAAAAGCTGACATATGAATGAAGCCTCCGTGCTTTTCCGACAGGACCACAGAGACAATTGCCGTTACGTGCGTTCAAGACCAGACTTGTGGCCCCTCAGCATGTGAATCAGTGTGACGATGCCAACATCAACTTATTTAGTTTATTTAATCCCTGTGGATAATTAAAATAGCTGCTTTAAAACAATGCTCGATTCCTTTTAAGATGTCACAAACACTGATAAGAAACGACACATTCAGCTTTAAAGTGTTCCTCCAACTTCAGACACTCTAATCCGGTCTTGAGTGACATGAGGAAAACTGTTTAATCGCTTTACGGATGCGGATGAGTCGATAAAAGAGAAACAAAGGTTTAAGAGAAAGAAACAAGATTTAAATTAAAACTGTATTTTGTGCTGATCCAATAAGAAACTAGAAAAAATCCCAAAAAAGACGCCCATAAATGTCATATTGAATGAAAAATGCGATCCAGACAATGGGAAACACCTTTGTAACAGTCATCCATGTTGTTAAGGATTAATAAATAATTTTCAACATCTAAAGGAATGCCACTTATCCTGACAGGAGGATGATCCAGATTTCTTTGGAATAAAGGCTTTCTTTTGTTTTGCCATTATGTTGTGTGATATTAAAATATGATGGAGAAATTAAACCATCTGTCTGACGCAGAGAACAAAGTAAGGCCGCACTCGGCCTTCTCTTCTTTTTTTTTTCTCTTTTAGATTTTTTTTTTTCCTTTGGATAAGGCCAAAATTGAATGAGTACAAAAGTACAGCAGTTTCTTTTTCAAACACTCGACAACAAGAATGGAGATGCCACTCTTTGCCTGCAGCTCATTTCGCAACAATGTCCTATTTTCTACAAAGTGAGGCGAGATATTCAGCTCAGAACTGCCATTTCTGTTTCAGAAAGCCAGCGTACATTTGGAACATTTACCAGATAGCCAAAATAGGTTTTTGGAGGCCCTCATTAGCTATGTTTATGGTTATTCTATTTTTTTTTTAAAAAAAGATACAGGTAATCTTTTAAGCAAAGTATTAAAATATTTTGAGTGGCAGAAGCATAACTCCAATTAAAGCAGTGAGCTTTTAGCGGCCATCTGATCAACAGACACTCACTCAAATAGAGATTCCAGCTTTGAAAAAACAATGAAAACTAGTTCTTTTTTTATTATTAATTTTTCTATAAAATATCAGCTTTTTTTTTTTTAGAAACATATATAAACACTCCTTTGCACTATAAAACAGCAAAGAAATGAAAAAAAGAACAACAACAGAAGAAGAACACAGTGGACAAATATCGTTTCAATATCGAGTGCTTGATTAATTTATGGCGAGGATTCGCCTCACAATGGGCGTTTCATAAGGATCTCGAGCGCCTTTCAACAGCTGCTTTCAGTCCAGTTCAAACATATATGAAAACAGGCTGAATTTCCATGAAAAAAGCCTGGAAACAGCACTCATCTCTCTGACCATTTGCCTCCATTGTGTACTGGGGCCCTAACATTGTCTGTAATCTGTCACCAACAGTACAAGTGTCGTTTAGCCAGAAAGGAAAACATCTATTGCACATTATTCAAGTAACGCCGTGGCACATCCAAACGGTTTACTCCACTCTTTTTGTCCAGGAAATAATAGGATTTTTTTTTTTTTGTTGTTATTCCAAGTTCCTCAAATGAACAAGTGAATGAAGGAGTAGCAGATTTCTTTTCAAACAAAGGCTGCTCTTGTTGGGTGACACTGCAGAAAATACACCCCCCCCCCCAAAAAAAAACAAAGAACATGTATGTTCTCAATGCTTGAGGCATAAATAAAACATGAACCTCTGTGCTTTTAATGGCTCTCTGGATCAGTCTTGCTTTTAGGGTTTTAAAAGTCTGTTTGGGCTCGCTTCACACGCATGTCGGGGGCTGCCGCGTAGGCTCGTACTTGGTGTTCTGTCCTTTGAGGGATGGATGAGGCTTGATGTAAGGCCTGCTGCTGGTGAAGACGCTGGCCGCCTTCCTCCTCGTCCTCTTCTTCAGCTTCCTGCTGAACACGTTCTGCCACGACTGCAGCGTCTTCGAGGTCCAGATCCACATACCGCTCGTGATGCCCACCACCAGCAGCATGAAGACCTTCACCATGAAGATTTCCACGGCGGGGATTGAGGCCTTCATGATGCACTCGTCCGACTCCGGCCCGCTCCTGTCCACGCACTTCTGCTCCTCCGCGAGGATGCGCCAGTAGTCCATGTTGAGTCTCTCGTAGAAGTAGCAGGCGATGACGCAGGTGGCGGGGACAGTGTAGAGGACGGAGAAGATGCCGATGCGCACCATCAGCTTCTCGAGCTTATCCGTGTTCTCCCCCTCGGTTTTCATGATCTTCCTGATGTGGAAGAGGGCCACGAAGCCGGAGAGCAGGAATGACGTACCGATGATGAGGTAGCAGGAAAGAGGAATGAGCACAAAGCCCGTGAGAGCTTTGACGTCCATGCTGCCCACGTAGCAAACGCCCGTCAGTTCGTCACCGGCCACCTTCCTCATCACCAGTATCATGATGGTCTTTATGGCTGGGATGGCCCACGCCGCCAGGTGGAAGTAGCTGCTGTTGGCCTCGATGGCCTCGTGGCCCCACTTCTTCCCGGCAGCGAGGAACCAAGTTAGAGTCAGGATAACCCACCAGAGGGAACTGGCCATGCCAAAATAATACAGGATGAGGAACACTATGGTGCAGCCGGTGCTCTCCAGGCCCTCCTGAATTATATACTGCACGCCATTGTCTCTGTCACAGGCTATTCTGTCAGCTCCCACAAAAAGCCGAATGAGGTAGCCCACGGAGTAAACACAGTAGGACATGGAGAGGAAGATGATCGGCCTCTCGGGGTACTTGAACCTCTGCGGGTCGATGAGGAAAGTAAGAACAGTAAAGGCACTGGAGACAAAACAGAGGATGGACCAGATGGCCATCCACACCAGGGAGAACTGCTTGTCTCCCTGACTCCAGTAAACATCCACTTTGGGGCAGCACTTTGGGGCACAAGACTGGCTTTTTTCCACAAAGTGGAACTTGCCGGGATTGCACGTCTGCTTGCTACCGCTGTCCTTAAGGTGCAGGTCCTGCCCACTCAGAGGCTGCTGCGGCCTAAAATCTGGAGGCTGAGTGTGGGACACTTTGGGGGGCTCGTCCGATCCGTTGTTGGGTGCCTCCATGCAGAGGTTGTTTGGGTCATTTTTGGTCGGGAGGCGCGAACAGTCCAAAGAGTCGGGCCAGGGGAAATTAAACCTCTCCAGGATCGGGGAGCACTTCAGCTTGACCTGCTCGCACATGACCCTGCACGCTGGGATGGGGTTGGACACCTGCTCTGTGCACATGGGCGCATGTAGCGAACAAAGGAAGAACTTGAGGTGACTGTGGCATCCGAACTGGATGAGCGTTGCGAACTCCTGCAGCTTCAGCGCAGCCTCTTTCTGATCATCATGACCCATGAGGTTTGGCATGCGAGTCATATTGTAGCCAATGTCCTTGCACATAGGGATGTTGATGTGCTGGCATCTTCCCTCTCCTGACCAGTCAGGATCTATAGAGCTGATGGAGGAGCTGCCCCTGCTCCACAGCAGCAGCAGCAGCAGCAGCAGAGGCACCGGGATCACAGCTGAACACATTCTCCCTCCTCAGTTTGAAGAAAAATGCAGTCAACTGTTCAATGCAACCAGGAAAACACAAGTTTCTCTCTCTCTCTCTCTTTCAAAAAAAAAAGTCTGAACCGAAACAGAGCAGGTGCTGCGTAGAGAAACTTACTTAACTATCCACTGCAACATCATCCTCTCCTCAGCTCAGAGTTGCAGAGTTGAATGAAAAGAGAAATCCCGCGATGGAAAGACGGTGTTTCCTGGCTGCGAGCGCGCTGTCAGGTCCATGCTCTCCCCAAAACGTTCACTTTGGCGGCTGAAGTAGCCTCCTCGTTACTTCTCTCTGACACCGTGCATGAAATTTCCCCATGCGCTTTTTTTTTTTTTTTTTTAGTTTCCTTTCGGTTCGGTCCGCTTCCACGCTTCCTGACACTTTATCGGCATTTAGGTGCTCCTCCGCGCCTGCTGCAGTGCGATTTCGGTCCGTGAGAAACAACTTCTCCCCCCGAAAAAGAAAAAAAAAAAGATAATAATAATAATAATAATAATAATAATAATAATAATAATAATAATAATAATAATAATAATAATAAAAGCTGTTCCAGCCCTTTGTGCGAAGCACTCTAAATTAAATAAGTGAGACAGAAAGAAAAATCCTCCGGGATCATGTAAAGTGTTTTCCAAGAAACGAAGGATTTACGCTCCTCCCCGTGTCAGGCGCTCGATGCGTTTGGTGGCTGTGCTCGTCTGAGCTGGTCAGAGTCTCCGTCCCGGTCTAACCTGCCAAAAGATCCGCCTTCAAAGACAGCTGCTTTGCATAAGAAAGATGACACTGACACGCAGATTATTTTCAAATCGTGCGGAACAGCTTGTTCAGTGCAGCACTTTTCAAAGCCTCGCAGCAAACTTCCTACTCGCTCTGTTTGTTTGTTCTCTGCAAGAAACTCGGTCAATAAAATGATACAAGAAGCGTTTTTATTCCCGGCTTTCCTTTATGCTTGTTTCGCAGAAACCCGAAATGCTGCGCAGCATGGATGCGCACAAGTTCGAAGGCGCGCCGACGTTAAAGTTTAGGTGGAAACTGCTAGTTTTTAATAATCCACACACACAGTGCCGGATGTAAGAGAATTCAGGTCCCTGGGCTAGAGACATTTTAGGTCCCCAAACCAACCTTGTTTTTTTTTTCTTTTTCTTGTTTTTTTTTAAACTAATATCATTTTAAAATACCTTTAACCCTTAATAAAACATATACAATGTAATTTAAGCAAAAACAAACAGATACATTAAAGAAAAACGATGCCACAGTTTCATATTTTATGAATAGAAAACAACTGCAGTAAGTATAAGTATGCACATCCTTAAAGTGTGTTTTAATTATCTTTACTTGGCGCAATTGGCTTGCAAAAGTTCTCAAAATCTATGAGACATCTATTTTCCACAATCTTCAGGAGGCCCCACAAATCTTCTGTCAGATTGTGTTCTGAACTCTTGATAGGCCATCCAAAAACTTTAATTATGGCCTCATTAAGCCATTTTATTATTGACTTGAATGCATCTTGGACTCAGTAAATAAAATGCTGTTTTATCTTCAACTTTCTAAAAGACACAAGAAAGTTTTGGGTCAGAACTGACTGGTAATTAACTTCATCCACCTTGACAAGAAAAAAAAAAGTCAGCAAAAGGTTGAAGATAAAAAAAAAAAAAGTAACTCTGGAGAATGGTGTTGCTACCACCATGTTTCACTCTGGGTATGATGTGTTGTTTTTATACCAAACATGCTTTTTGGAATTGTGACCCAACAGTTTAAGTTAGTTTAAATGTGGTTTCATAAGATTACACCACATTATCCTACAAGATTTTGGGAGGTTTTCTTTGAAAGAAAAGACTTCAGTCTTCAACCCTTCTCAGTGCAGACTTAAAGAGAATAAACACGACTCTTAGTTACACTTAGAACCAAGAAGTGCTCATTTGAAATTCCTGCAGATTCTGTGATATTTCTGTGAGCCTCTGTGACTAGTTTTCTTCTTGTGTTTTCATCTGTTTCGCAGAAATTAGAGAAACTAGAGATTCTCTGTAGTTGTTGTCAATGGTGTTTCTGAGACGATAAAGCACAAGGTCAAAATGTACTTAGAGAGTTGTTTGTGTATGAGTATCCACATGCATCCATATAATTTATAATTTGTGATTTTTCTCTGTGAGGAATTTTTGTTTCTCAGTCAAACTGATTTTCCATAATCATAGTTTTTTTTTTTTAACAACACAACTAAAGCCCTGGCAGTTTGTCAGGAGTGTGTAGACTTTGGGGATCCATTATATCTCTAACACAAAATGTAAACACTGAAAAACACATAGAAAAACACTCTAGACATGAAACTGTGAGGAGACAAATAAAAAACAAAACTTATGATACAATCTAATTCGAAAATAGTAACCAGAACAATGAAGATCAAAGCATTTGTGAATACATGTAAAATGACAAGAATGTACAAAGTTTTATCAAATTTTAGATAAATAGGATGGGAAATAAAATAAAATAAAATATTTTTGAGCATGACCAAGATCTTTTGGTATAAACAAACCTTTTCTTGGAGGTCTAAGCTCCGAAAGGCCTGCAAGATAAAAGCTGATCTGACGATTAGAGGTGGAGCATTAATGTCTTCAGCCATACAAAAACAATAAAATATTGCAGGCTTTTGTGTGGCCACATAAACCAAACACTGAAATATGTGAAAAAGAAAAGGAAGATGTGGTGGACGAGCCCATAGCATGTTACTAGATCCAGTATGGCAGTGCCGAGGGTTAGGTTTGCGTTTGTGATTCCATCGTTTTCCAATAGTTGCATTTTTTTAAAACAAAATCTCAAACTTTAACAAACCAGACTTTGCTGAGGCTTTTTAAGTCACTAGCTCTGGTGCTGCCACCACAGCAGATGGCAGACGACAGTGCAAACCTCCACACCACATTTGCAGAAGATATGTGATATTTTGCTGAAGGACCAAAACTCCCTTAAAATGTACAGTCCCGTCTCATAGATGGCAACCTCTACAAAAATCCCCAAAGGTTTACATGTCATTTATGCTACATTAAATACAGTTATTTTAATCTAACTTTGAAGTTATAAAGGGTTTTTCTTAGTACATGTACAACTTCTGCTTTGGTAAATGTGTTCTGTTCTGTCTGCAGCTGCAAAGACTGCTTATACCTCGAGCTGGCTTCTTGTCCAGGCTACACTTACCGAGGTGTAACAGTTCAAGCAAAAGCGTTTACGCAGAAATAAGGATGTTGATTAAACCACATCCACTTCAAGGAGTCTCAGATCGGTGTGCTCTTGCCAGCATTGTCACTGCAAAATTTCAACAACACCTTGCATTCATTTCCTGCCTTTTTTTTTTCTTTTCTTTTCCAATGAGGGAAGTTGCACACACAAACAAATAAGAAGAAGTAGGCTACATTCCTTTTGAATATGTCAGCCTCAAAGCAGTGACATTGTTCTCCCAGAGAGGCAAAGCTTACATCAATAATTCAGGAATTGCTTAGCCTTTTTTTTTTTTTGTAACTTTGAGATCTGTATTCTCATCAGATCTGGACACTGCCTTTGTGGTTTTGCTTAGAGATCCACTTCTGCAGTTGTGATTTATTTATACGTCTATGTATAGATTGTGTTTTTATTAATGCGATTGACTGACGAGGCAAAATATATTAGAATAATAAGGTAAAAAAGATAATAATATGATGACGGTGAAGTAGAAGAACCAGGAGGAGTTTACCCTAGATTGATACTATCCTTATCTATATAAGGAAGAAGAACATATGATCGCTTAAGAACCTTGTTCCATTCACCCTGCTGACAACAAACGATCAACATGTGGTCACTGTTGGGGTCAGCAGATTTTCTTCCTTTATTTTGTTCCTTCAAGGAATGTCTTTTCAAAATAACTGTGTGTGTCAGCTCAGTTCTAGTCAGTGGGGTCCTTTCAGTGAGTTTGCAGGTTTCCCCTGTGTCCACGCAGGTGTCCCTGCACTTTTTGTTGTAGTGGCATGTTTTCTTTTTACCCCTTCTTTGAAAATGCATGTGCTGCTCTGTCTTTGCCTTTGTATGCATCTTGGTTCATGCATGTGTGTCACTGAAATAGAGTAAGACATGACAAAGAATTAAGCACAGACGAGAGCAAACGGTCAGGAATTTAAAAGTCATAAAGGTCATAGCATGAAGAATATGATGGAGATTTAAACTTGTTGATGCGTGGTAGTACTGTCAGTTTCATTTTAAAGCGTATTTTTTCCGCTAACAAATGTGCAATGACAGCAAAAATAAATAAATAAATAAATAAATAAATAAATAAATAATTGGATGACAAATGTGGAGGCTTTTGAATTGAACACAGATGAAAAAAAAAAGACTGCAAACTGGTTTATGTGTACTTCTGACATCACAAGAAGTACTGGAATCAAACTGATCCAGTTTGATTTCAGTAGTAATGATGACTACTAATTACTGGCATTAGTAATCATAATGGCAGCAGAGCCACTTTTGAGAAATTTCAGCATGGATTCTGAAACATCTGAAATGCATTTTCAGATGCATTTGCAGTCCATGCATTGTGATGGACTGCAAGGAGTTGATTGATACTATAATGGATACAATAATTGGTGAAAATAGCAATAATTGTGTTAAGTATTTTACAGGTACAGATGTGTTTACTTTCCTGTTCAGGTTGTTGCATCTGTTGAGTTTCTTTGCATATTTTGCTCCTTGTAAAATTAATTAACAATTATCTCGCCTTAAATACTTCTGCGATTTGCCTGTACACAATTTACTGTAACTTACGCAAACACCTTTTCTTTTTGCATGAACTGAGCAATACTTCTTACCTCTGATACTGACTGGAAAGATAGTGGTAGCTCAGGCCGTGATGCGGGTGTAAGCATGGTTGAGTGATCATTTTTGGCGGAGTTGCAAAAATGATCTATTTCCAGCTCTGCAGGAAATAGTGTTGGAACTGGAAGAGCACCCTAACAAAAAGGACCAACCAGTGTTTTGATTTTTTTCCCTAACAACTTGGCTCAGGCTGGTTATATTTGATAATGTAATATAACCAGTCCAGGTTTAAATCCAGGTTGTTTCTTTGTTTCTTCTGCAACTTTAAAGAAGGAAAATGTTTAAAAACATACAGAGAGGGACAAAAGAAGAAAGAAAACGAGCAGACATACTAGAAGAACGGTGCTTGGTTCCCTCGTGCCTTGTGTGATGTCATCGGAGACATGTATTTGATATAGGGCAGGTTTCCTCCTGAGCAAATTAATTTTCCTATAAAATAGAACCATTTAAAATCTGATCATGACATGTGGCTCTACCAATGACAAACTACATCTAAAATGAGTTTAAGATAGGCCTCGCTGGTAGCTTTAAACCAGCGTCTTGATCATGTGAGGGCAGATTGGTGATGACTGGGGAGGAAAAAAGTGTTTACGAGGCTTTCTGTCTGTCTAATGTCTGTGCGTTTGAGATTCTCCAGACCTCTCTCATGTTACCTTGTAAAACGTTTGCGGCTGTAAGATTCATACCGCAGCCTGGCCATGGTCTTCATCAAGAACCAAACACTGATCGCTTGTAAACAGGGGGAAGATTGGGGGTGTGGGGGGAGCATTTACTGCATTTTTACAAGAGTCACCAAAGAGCTCTAAGAAGTATTTCAGAAATGTGTTCGGGAGAGATGAGAAACCTGGCACCAGCGTGCCTAAATGGTTTAAGCGCAGCATATCTTAGCGGTGGCACTTCAGCTGTCGGTGCTCAGCGTGTGAGGCAGGAGAATAAATATTGTGGGATGAATACAGTCATGAACACAATACCCTCTGCCATATGTGTGCCTCGCATTTCGCATATCCAGCTGTCAAACAGTGAAGGAGGATTGAGCTGGACTAAAATACATGATTTTTATTTTTTAATTTTTTAAAAGATTCTGTTCGTTCGCATCGTCCTAGTGGGTAATTATGAATGAAATGCAAACATGATGGAAAACAAAACAAAACAATCAAAAACAAAAACGTCAGTCCAGATGCAGTTCAGCCAGCATATTGTGGCCCCAACACAAAGATAACAGCTGAAATGCCTGCTCCGTCCCTCCCTCTGCACTAGAGTTTCATTATGGCTGACATGTAGGACTAGGACAAAACAGACATGGCAGCTTTGATTTGAAAAGGACGAATGTAACATCAATCTCCTTCACAGAGCTGAGGTCAGTTCCCTCCTAATATTCAGAAAACGCACTTCTGGCATGTAATAAAGCAAATAAATAAATAAATATTTGTCCTCATTATCGCTGTCTTTTGGTGTAATAAAGCAGACAAGATACAATTGTCACAGAGTCTAATAAGAACACACAGCCTTCTTGCTGGCTGTAATTCATCGCCTTTGTTCTGATCTCATTCCTGTCTTTCCTCCAGCCTGCCTTCCTTTCATGACTGTTTTGCCAGTCATGATGATATTGCTTTGATAATGAGGGTGGAGGGGGGAAAAAAAAGAGGAATCTTGCATGTCCAGCCTTTTGCATCTACAGCCTCAGCTTCCTTCGCCTTTTTCTTTTATGATTCGCCCCCCCACACTTTTTCCCAACACGTTTTTTTGTTCATATACCCCCACCTATAGCATATTCTCACTTTCTACATATATGAAACACACACCCCTTCTTTGCACACGCTGCAACTTTATCTCATCTGTGCAAGCACAACAGTGCGATGAAGGAAAGCAGTGTGGCTCCATCTCTGAGAAATCAGCAACTGTGAGATAATTCTGTAACTAATAAAGTGAAAGGGAGGGCCCTTTGATGGCTGAAGCTGAAAAGATATTTTATTATTTTTTTTGTGTGTGTGTGTGGATGCGTGTGTATGTGTGTGTTGGGGGTGGGGGGGATTTAAGATGTGTGATTCTATGGAGCTCACTCGCTCCCCTGCTGCTAGGCTCTGGCTGGAAGCTGGCCCCCCTCTGGCTAATGTTATGGAGAATCGGAGGAATTTTATGGCTGTCTTTTCCCTCAGCCCTCTTTTTTTTCTTTTGTTCCCCTTTGAAGAATGACTTTAGACATTTTATTTACATATTTAACCACGGATGAAAGAAATAAAGGGTGAGGAAGCAAAGCTCCTTCGATTCTTGAGGGAATTTTGATCAGTGAAATAAAATGAGTTGAAGGTAATCTTCCTTTTTTTTTTTTTCTTTTCTTGTTGTTTGCCCGGCCTGAAATTAAGATCAAACATGTCACTGCGATGGTGACATTTTTGGAAAAAAATGTTTCAAAAGTGAAGCCGTCGAGCTCTTTCATGTGGAAACCCGATAAGCTCACGCCAGCCCGGCATCACAGAGGGCTGGGCTGTTCGTATTTCTGCTAATTGCTGTGCTGCGCAGATGACTCGCTCGCTGCTGCTCCAACATGTGAGGTATGCTACAGGCGAAGATGTGGAGGGCATAGGGGGGGATGGAGGGGGGAGACGTTTCAGACATGTTTGGCATTGTTGCCGGTGTTGAAAGGGCATGTTGATTAAACGTACGGGTGGGGTAGGTCTATAATCTTCTTAACCATGGCCCTCCTCTGCTCTTTCACAGGGCACAATGAGAAGAAACAACACACTCAGCTGGAGGTGAGACTATTTGTCCACATGCCCTGCACATTGTTCGGGGATCCTGTTCTTCCTCCCGCTCGCATGCACTCGGCGTTTAGCTCTGGCGGATCCTACTTATCAACATTTTTTGGCGTTTTTGTCCCCCACCCTCTTGTTATGCAGCAGTAGGAAGAGGCTGCTGCCATAAAACATATGCGATATGTCTTCCAACAACTTTTTCCCCCCCAGTTTTTTTTTTTCCAACACTAAAACCACAAACTTCAACGAGTTTGATCGGAAATTTCAACAGACCAACACAAAGAAGTGGAAAAGATACATGGCTTTATTTTTTGTTGTTGTTGTTTTCAAGTAGAGCTATAAATGGCATTTATAATCAACCCCATTTAATCTGATACCCCCAAACAGAATCCAGTGTGAGGAGTTAACTTCAGAAGTAACTACTGGCATAATGGTGTGTTTAATTGGTATTAGAAGGCAGAGCTCAGTTTTGGGACGTAGCTCAGAAGAAAACCTGTGGAGTTTGCTACAGTGCGATAGCATTATAGAATATTGTGTATTTTATGTGGCAAAAACATTAAATAATATAATCCCAAACAGAGGTCGTACAGTGCTATAGTCAAGCCCAAACTTATTCATACATCCTGATAAATTTAGATTTAAATTTATTTTCATTTAACCCAAAAATTCTTTGAGTTACGTTCTAAAAAAAATGGTATGTCTCAAGTTATTTATACCTCACTCAATAAGCAATAGGAAAATCTTTTTGGGCCTTGCAGCAAACAAACCGTTCTTATAACTGTGGACTGACTTTTTGCAGGTTTCCACTGGTACTCAGATGATTTGTCTTTGGTGATGAGCTCCACCTCTCAGAGGTTGGGAGGTCTCCTCACCACCACCTGTAGCTTTTCTCACAGATACTTTGTCAAATAAAGCCGGGACGAGTCTCTCCAAAAGTAATAACGCCATCAGAAGAAACATGTTGGTAAAACTTAAATATTGGTGCCACTGGTTGAATAAGATGCATTAAGTTTTATGAGTTGTAATAAATAGTTCATACTTGCGAGCTTCATTTTTTTGAATCAAGAACTCAAGACTGATGTGGGACGTCCCAACTATCCAAGCTGGAACTTTGACTTCAGGAAGTACTATTGTTGTATTTCCAACTGGGATTTCCAGCTTCCAAAGAGACTAAACCATTAATACAGCTGTTCTGTGAAAGTCGGATAAGTCTCTGCAAGAACACCGGTGAGCCGAAAACATTAAAAACACCAACAAACACACCAGACACTTCTCAGTAAAGAAAAACACTGAAGTCTGTTGTCGCAATGTGACAAAACATTTAACAAACTTCAGAAGTTTTACAATGCGTTGTCTATTTAAAACTCATTGCCAGAAGTAGCAAACAGCAATTAACGCCATAAAAATGAGACTTGAATAGCAAAGGCATTATTCGCATCATCTATGAAGACAAATCAGTCACACAGCACACGTTATTTGTTCATCGTGCTTCAAAATGAGGCAGCAGTGTCGAAGGCAACAGCTCGTGTAAAAAGGCTGGACGTTTGAGGAAACGCCAATAAACAAAACAATCCATAACTGAAGAGTCCTGCTGACATTAAAGCTCGTCATTAATCCTTTCTCATATAGTTTGAACGGTTCAGTAGAGTCATGTATGAATCCTCTTTATTTTTGTGGTGAGCAGCATTGCGTCAGTTGTTTGTTTCCCCCCTCCCTCGATAAGAGCATGTCAATTCATTATTGTGAACTTTTCGAGGGTTTATGGACTAGATCAGTGTAATTACTAGCTTGGAGGACTTTTATATGAGTGTTGACCAATCTGCAATAAACAGACTTGTAATGAATTTAGTTTGTTATGAGGCTCAACGACATCTGCGCAATGGCATGCTTTGAAACAGCAATATTAGTTTAGTGCGGTGTTCTTACATCATACTCTTTTAAGTGCTGCTTGGTTAACAGCGAAGACGAGAGGAAGAGAGGAGGAAGCAATGGAAGAGGAGGAAAAAGGGGGAGAAGGGTGGCGGGGAGTCCGTTAGATGAAGCAATGAACCAAAACTGTTTCTGTCAGCTGCTTGCAAAATCAAGTTTGGCTGAAGAAAGTCCGACGGTGTCTGTGCAAGAGCTGTCTGCTTTTTCTGAAAACTTTTCTCTTTTTTTTTTACATTACAGCTTTTTAGGAGAAAGAAATCTTGCCTGTATCACTGAAGGACACTGATATTATTACCCCAGGTCCTTGTGGGGGACACTTGAGTGTGAATTGCTAATCAGGAAGGCCTTCTCTGGTCTAATCCCTCTTTGAGTGGCCGGGCTGGAATCAGCGCGTCTGGGGAGACTCCCCACTGCTTCTGGCTCTGGAGGCTCCATTCACCAGCGCGGCCCTCCTGTCCCATTCCCACAGTCCTGTCACACTGTGCAGCACGGCCGTGCATCTGCACACACACACACACACACGCCGACACGCACACACCAACGCCTGTCCTCCTCTAACCAAATTAGATTAGACCTTTCCCTTTCTCCCCAGCAAGGCGCTCGTCTTTTCTCTGCCTGGTCATTTATCCTACAACCCCCCTCCACCCCAACCCCACTACCCTCTGCTTTTGTCTCAGCTTTAGAAAAGAGAAACAAATTCCCAAACAACTCCTCTCAAGAGAATGCTCAGTACTTTTTTTTTTTTTTTAGGTAAAGTACGAAGAAGAGGGCAGACATCTTTAGCGGACCTGAGGTGACGCGATAACACCGCCGTCCTCTTTGGTGTGTCGGTTCTAATGGGGTGTGGGGCGAAGGGAGGAGGTTTGGCGCAGTGAGATCCACGCCAGCTGTGCGTCGCATCAACCCGTTTTAACGCCACGACGAAACCGAGAGGTTCCCCAACGGCGGCTCTCTCCGTCGTAGCCCCCCTCGCTAACACCGTCCGGCATTTTGATGTGCTTTCCCGTAAATCCTCCCGGAAGTAAACAAAAAAAAAAAAAGTCGATTTAGCCGTCAAAACCGTCTGCATGAAATGTAACAGAGTCCTCTAGTAGTAGTTGCTTTGATTTCTTATGTCTTTATTCCTTGTAAGCCAGTAATGGACAGTGACGCACATAGGCAAAAATAAAGGCCCCTGCAGTTGAAAGGGTCTTTCATAAGAAAGCCCTGGTGGAAGCTTATTCCTCCTGGTTCAGTGTGCAGCCAAAGCTATCCCAAAAGCCGCAAATTGAGATCAAAGGGAAATTAAAGCTGACTCGTTCAAAGCAAGATAAAAATGTGTGAGCCTGCAGCGATATTTTCTCTATTGATTTCCTTCTTTGCTCCGCACTCCATGGGACTGCGCTGGCTGTGCTGTGCTCAGCGGCAGCGTCGGAGACTTGAAGGCTGCTGCAGGGGGAGAAAGGAAATGACTGTCGACGCAGACAGAAAAAAAAAAACACTGTCGTAATGATCGGGAATAAACAGATCTCTCAAAGCGTTCCGAGATCTGAGAGATTGGTCAGTGCTTTGTCGCCGTCCAAATCCGCTTCCACGTTTCACAGACGCAGAGGAGAATAATGAGAGCTTCTAATGGTCAGTGTGCGAGAGTGGCAGTGACGACTGAACATGGGAGCGGTGTCGACTTGTACCGAGTTAGCCTTGATCTTTTTGGATGTAGAAAGGCATGCAGAGAAGATCTATTTTCTCTTCTTCTTTTGCTTATTCATCCCATACAAAAGCCTCTTTTTTTTGCAAAGGAGGGCTGAGAAACATTTCTAACATTTATGTGGATTTGTATGAATCCTTTTTTTTTTGTACGAATGTTTTTAAACTGCTGTCATGCTGTTGTCTTGCGGTGTATGCTGCCAAATTGAAAAAGGCGCGTTTTAGTGTCTAAAGAAGACGAATAACATGAGATGTTGTGGAACATCAAGTCCCGTGACGTCTTTGAAGTATATGTTTGGTTCTGAATAGTGTGTTTGTATCAGGATCGAGATTGATAAATGTACAGTATTACTTACCTTTGATATGATGTCACCGGGTCATGGGGTCACATAATTGCCCCTGGCAGCAACTGGGCAGTCCTTCAATGAAGAAGGTCATATTTCAATTCAAATTCAAATTCAATTCAAAAATACTTTACTTATCCCAAAGGGAAATTAAATGTTGTCGTTGCTCATATCAGCCAAGTATCATCAAAACGTTGTTGTGGATGGTGATGCTGTGGGCAGGAAGGATCTCTCTGGTAACAGTCAGTCCTGCAACAAATCTGAAGAAGCCTCTGACTGAAGACTGTTGCTGCATGGCTCATGTTGAGCTAACAGTAACCAACTGGTTACAGGATGAACTCTTATCTTGGAAGCCACTTGCGCAGTAGCATGTCCTGTACGATGGTAGTTGTTGTCAAGCACTGCTGATCCACCTCACTTGCTTTTGCCACTCCTCTTTAAATCTCTGTAAATGTGGTTAAAACCCGGACAGTGTGATGTTGGAGTCGGGGATTTGATCCTTGCTCATTATGATCGATGATCGGTTTGAGCTTCCTCTTTTCTCTCTCTGCAAAAGAATATAAAATGTCTGAGCGAGATTACAAGTCTTTCTGACATTTTCCAGTTACAGCAGAGATAAATAACGTTAGCAGGCGGCCTACATGCTTCAAGTTGGACTTGGCCTTTGATCTGTAGGTTCTGGCTGTATTGTTTTACCCAAAACAGCCGCGAACTGATGTTAGAGCAGGTTTATATAAGTTTACCCCCTGAATGACTATCGAGCAGCATTTTCATTGTGAAGACAACTAAAATTTTCTTTTCAGTGCAGTTTTGCTAAATGTCTGACCCACAGAAGAGGGACTCCGACCATTTTTATTTAATTTTCAGAGCAAACACACACACACACACACACACACACACAAAACTGGAACAGATAAAGTGTTCTCATAGTGTCAAATTAGAAATATGTCTCTCTAATGAGGGAGGACTCACCGCAACGTGATGCTCTGATAATAACACAACGGCTAGCAACATGTCTTTGTCACTTCAGCCCAAATGACAGTAATTATGGGTAATTTAGCATTCCTCCATTTGTGCTGCAGGTTGTCGGTGAGGTGTAGAGGGACGAACTAAGGTGTATGTTTGAAGTTTTGCGAGTTACCGACATGCATTGCAATGAAACCATAATAGTGCTGAATACAAGACAAAAGCTTAGCACACGGACCCACTGTGCTAGATGTCATCCTGGTGTAATTCTCCTCTCACAGTCTTGTATATATATATATATATATATATATATATATATATATATATATATTTGCTGTTTTTTAAACAGCAGATTAATGTACCTCAGAGAGAAAATATAACGTTTCAACAGCTCTCGCGGATCTGTGCTGCTGTCTTCACTTTTTTTTGTTGTTTTGAGGTGTAACACCTGGGCAAACTGCAAGAGACATGAATCACGCTGAGGAAAATGTCTTTTAATCTGGTTCAGATTTTGTTTCATAGCTGTAAGCAGTCTTACCTCATCTGTGAAGCTTCCCTCTCAGACAGAGGCGTTGCTGTATCTGTAGGCATTCCTCAGGCTCAAATATCAAAACAGAACTAAATCATCTGTCAGTCGTCTTTTTCTGAACGTGGATGTTACTGCCGCTTGATGAAGCGCGCTGTCCTTTTTTTTTTTTTCCACTGAAAGAAGTAAACATTTTAATGTAGATTTCTATCCTAATAAGAATTTTTAAAAAGTGTTTTTACAATGTCTTACAAATGTAATCATGCTTTTTGAACGTTTTCATGTTACAACAGAAAACTTTGATGGTTTTTTTCACTGATATTACAGACCAGTAGACCAATACAAAGTAGTTGATATTTTTACAGGCGAAGAAAAAGGATGAATGGTTTTCAAAGGTTCGGTGCACATATGTTTCCTCCTATGAGTCAACATTCTCATAGTCTTTTGCTACATTTATGTCTGGAAATCCTAGGTTCCTATCAGCTTTATACATCTAAAGACTGACTTTTTTCATTTTCTTCTTTTCGAAATAGCTCAATCTCAGTCAGATTAAACCAGGTGTGTCCAGCTCCAGTCCTCAAGGGAAAGGAAGTTCCATGTTTCAGGTTATTTGAAGCGTTTGTTTGACAAACATATATTCCAGGTGTTTGCATGAGCCAGTAGAATATGTGAGACACTAGCCTGTGAAAACAGACTGTGGACACCAGTGGAGGATGTCTGTGAATATTGGTTTGCTGACTTACTACTGCTTCTCAGCTGGAGTTAGGATTGGACTTTGACTGGGCCATTCAAAAATAAATATGCTAGAAGGTGAACCCGTGTCCCAACTTCAAATCTTTAGGAGCTTCTTCCAGGTTTTCTTTCAGAATTGAAGGACAGCATCCCCACAGCATGATCCTGCCACTACCGTCTCGCAGTGGATGAGCAGTGATCGCTTTCCACCACACATAGTGTTCGCATGTAGGATGAAAATATAAATTTTCATCTGACTAGATCACCTCATTCCATGTTTGCTGACCTCCCTACATGACCACGTCATAAAAAAATCCACCCCTTTATTGATATTAAACAACCCCCAGGGGAATTTTGTTTTTGGTAGCTTCTGAAGACAATCGCTTGCACTTCATTTTATTTAGTAGTGTCCGAGTAAAGGGGGTGAAAAAGCAAACATTTTTGTTTGTGAAATAAAATGTACAATTTTCATTTCCTTTTGCAGTTGTGCGGTACTTTGCTTTAGACAGTCACATAAAAAATACACAAAGGTTTTAAGTTGTGGCTGTGGAGAGCAAAAATCTAAAAAGAATTGTTTTCAGTACATTGTGTTTGAAATGTAAAGACTGAAAAGCAAATGGTTGGTTCAGAATTGAACTAAACCATGTGGACAACCAAATATTGTCTCTTTTTAATAAAGCTAAGCCTTTGTCAAACAGACAGCTGTGGGTAACCTAGTTATGGGATGTGCCTCTGAGCTCCCCCCTCCGACACTCTACAGAAGTGATATGGCTGTTTAACTTATGCATCCATCTTGCTAAAGGAACATTTCAGACAGTAATATCAAACCAAATTTCCAATGATTTCCATTTCACATGATGCCTCAGCGGCTCCCGAGTGATCGCACAGGGAACCTGCAACATGCGCAGGTCTGTCAAAAGAAGCCACTGCGACAGCCAGTTGAAAGCCATCCGGTTCACAGCAGTTTGACATGCAAGTTTCCAACGTCCTATTTGATACGCTTCAGTTTTTAAAGCATGCTAGATCCTGTCTTCGGGGAACGGTTGTTTTTCCTCAGATTAAACAAAAGATTAAACAATATGTATTCATCTCAATCTCCAACACGCGTTGCTCCTTTTGCGTCGCAGTTCCTGCGGAGAAGAACGACGCTGCTTCATGCTAAAGAAAACGAGGTCAATGCAGAGGCTTAAGAAGTGGATTTGAAAGCTGTTTTATTGGTCCAGGCTCTCAGCAAAAAGAGCCCCAAGAACAATGACAGAGAGCATACTGAATCCTCACACGTGCTGAATGTGACAATCTGAAGTTGTCGACTGGGTGTGTAATACTCAAAGAAGTTTGAGAGGAGTTCATTCATTTTGTTTTAAATAATTTTGTTGCAAAGTAAATGTAAGATAAGAGCCCATATGTAAGACAGAGCCATCAGTAGAAAAATGCAACACGTGCTTGCGAATTTTTCAACTCCTTGTTCAGCTAATTTAACATGTAAGGTTGGCATTCAAAACTTTGTTGATTCACTTTTAGTAGCAGTAATTTCAATTTGTCATTTTCTCTGTTTTTAAATCTGACATCCAGAGGTTTTAGTAATTAATTAATAGATTAATTAACTAATCTGTGCCCTGCTTTTGTCTTTTTTTTCTTTTTATTTCCAATATTAAATCAGTTCCATGGGGTTTGAAGATAATTTTTCAGCATATGGTCTCACCACAGTATTTCAGTCAAGTTGACTTTGATTGGGCCACTGCAACTATTTGGCGTCTGTGAATTTGGGTCAAAATAAACATGTCTGACCAACAACAAGTGAAAACCGAGCTAGCATAAGCATATTACTTCAGAAAAGTGGTCCGAATGTAAACAAGGTAAACATTGTAAGGAGTAAATATGGATTTGGTAAAATCTGCAGTGCTCAGCTCAATAAAACCACAGATTATTGAAGTTATTCTGAGTTGGCCATGTGCTAGAGTGGCATAATGAGTTTGACCAGCAACAGCGAGGGCTGACATTTTTTTGTTGCTAAAAACTAGAATAAATAGATAGATAGATAGATAGATAGATAGATAGATAGATAGATAGATAGATAGATAGATAGATAGATAGAATAACTGATTTACAACAAGAATGCACGAATACAAACTCTATCCTAGCTGCCTACATAACCTAGCAACGGTGACATCTGCAATGAAAAACAGTAGAAGCGAAGTGGGGAAAAAAAGAAGAGCAGCTGCATGAAGGAATTTGTTCTGTCTGTGAAATGCCGACCTGACATGTTCTGTTTATGGCAGCGATAGTGCGAGGTCAGATACTGTAAACTTTCATGTCTTCCTCAGACATGTGAAACATCAATTGAGCGTTTAGGCAGACTGAGACATGAAAGTGTTAAGTCATACAGAGCAAAGAGGATGTCTGCACTCCTCACCTGCCTTTCAGCTGCTTTTGTTCATTCGACCTTAAGAAACATGTCTGTGCCACAAAGTCTAGGCATAAAACCTAAATGAGCTATTCAGACACAATACACACAGAATAGAGTTTAGTCAATGCTTTATTATGGTTGGTAATGTTTGGTCGTCGTCTGTCCACCCAAATGATAACCTCCAAAAAGAATCTGGGTTTTGATGTTCTGTCACATTATTCAGACAGTGGTAACATAAAGTTCACTATAGGCTCAGTTGGGAAATGTTCACAACGCAGCTTTAGTATATCATAGACTTTACAAAATTACACCTACCTTAAAGGCAGAAGTGCCTTAGTCAATGAAAAACACCAGCACTATTCTTGAATGATTAATTGGACATCCCCAAGTGATTATTACACTGCTTGATATATATGTCAAAAACAGAAATCCAGTGTTAGAATTACAAAGGAATATGCAGTAAAATTAAATATTTCATCTTCTACAGAAAAGACAGGTAAAACAGAATTAAATTTTCACATCCTGAGGTTTAAGAAGACAAAGCGTTTTTGTCATACAGAATGAAACTGCACAACGCAGAGGAAAAACTTTAGCTTTGATGTCACCGATAAATATTGCAATGCAATTAACCAACATTTTTATTGCTCTTCTGTTTCTCATCAATGTTCTCATTAGCAAGAGGTATGATGTAACAGTGTGCACCTCCTTCACTAACAGAGGTGCTTTGAGGTCACATGCAAGCATCGAAAAATCAAGCGAATATTTACAGCATGTGTGTCTATAGCAGTTGCTGCCAACAAACTGTCTAACCAAGACATGCAAACAGTTTTTACTCATCGAGTTTGAACTCCCAGTCTGTCTCCATACCTGAGTAAACAGGACGGCAACGCACAACAAGATGCTACAGCTGGAAGAGTACTATACACTCCCATTCTGTCAGGAGGCGATAGCATCCAACGTCGAGATAAAATATATCCTTAGTTGAATGCTTTTAACATCTCGCCTGCATATATGTTTAATTAAAGTGAGGATGCTAGAAGAGCTATCAACTTGAAGTGAGATAATTGCTGTAATAAGCCCTCAGCACCTCAAAAAAAAAAAGAAGCCTTTTCTCTCCCTTAAAGTAAGCATAAATGTAGCTGCCTTGAACTCGGGTCTCATGACTCGAAATCATCCAATTTACCAGCTCATGTACGGGATTTGCGAGATGTTCATGAAGACATGATCCAGGCAGATCACATAGAACAGAGGATAAAAGTCAGCTTGAATATTTGTCCAGTAGATATCCGACTTTGATGCACACAGATAAGATCGGCCCGTTTCTAATCTGCATCTGCCAACGAAGGAGGAGGAATTACCCAGAGCAGCGGATCCCAGTTTTGATCTGACAACACTCATCCGCATTTGTTGGAACAAAAAACCGGCTTGATTTGCTTGGGCAGTTTCAGACTTTACTCTAATAGCCAATAATATTTATGCTAACAAGGTTAAATATCTAATTTTTAAATTTGTTATATTTGCTCCAAAGATGAAAGTGGTTCAAGACTGATGTGTGCAGTCTTTGTTGAAGTAAAATATTATTATTAATAATAATCTTAATAACAACTGCAGTTATTATGATTGTTATTTCAGCCTTAGGGGAAAAGAAATACACCTTTACTGTATAAGATGAGAAACAAAAGCTGGAGCAAAACAAAACTAAGCGCCATGTTGGATGTCAAGTGTAGATCCACACTAGACTGGTAGCTATCTACTGAGGTTCAAACTTTTGACCCAAACTAGTGGGTGTCTCCTCATCCTCCCCCTCTTGCCCTCCTGCGACTCTTTCACTCTTCTCAACTCTCCAGCAATCAAGCTGTAAAGAACAGCAGCTCTTTCAGTCTGGACAAACAAATGCAGTCTCTCTTTTCTGGCTCTCTCATTCACCACCTTTTCTAACAGCGAGGCTGGCATTTTGGGTCTCAGACGTTTCCATTAGCACATCTTGGCGAGGCCCTTTCATCTAAGCGTCAAAGACCGCGTCGTCTGGTCTTAGCCGAGGTGTTAGATTGCCTCGGTGATGATGTCCGAGCAGGCAGACGCAACAGACGAGGTCTGTGTCGGAAGTCCGACACAGACCTCTAGATAACTGTTTGCACGTCTGTCTGGAAGGTGCTGTTTGTTGACGTTCACAGGAGTTTTGTAATCTGAAGCGACACAGGGACGGATCTTAGGATCCAAGTCGTTTGATGTTATTTTTTTGATAATTGGATGTAGGATGCGACTTACAGTGATGCTGAAAGTGAGTATCGACAATCATGGTGCTCCCGCCTCCATCTTTCAATGTGCCTATGATGTTCTTGTTTCAAAAACAAAACTTCAAGTTGCCGTTGTTGTTGTTGTTGTTGTTGTTTTATCAGAGCACAGTTGTCCGTACTTCCACAAGGTTTAGGAAGATTTTAGCCATGTTAAGTTTTATACACATAGTGAAAGCAGAAGATTGTTGTTACATTTAGAACACAACTAATACTCTTCCTGCAGCTTCTTTGGTGCTACTATCAGCCTCATGGAAGCATCATGGAAGCCACCCTGACCACGTTTTGTCTCGACTTTTCATCCTGCCACAGTATATATGTAAATAAAGTTCTCTTGACTGATACCTTTGATTAATGAGGTCATTTTGATCCCTTGTAGAATATAAATGTAAAAAAAACAACAAAAAACTGAAATATTCAACGTTTTTCTGATTACTCAGGTGCAAACTCAAGAACACTGGATGCTGAATACGAATCAGAAAGTCAAAGTTTTACCACGTCCCAACCACTTTGCTGATTCAGATTAGCTCCCAGCCATCAGTGAGCTCCTTATGGGACGCTTAATCTCCACTCAACGTCACCAAATATGTCAAACCATCAAAAAAGCTTAATCAAATTCTTGTTGAATACCAAGAGGAGTGTTTCAATTGAGGGGGCAAAAAAAAAAAAAAAAATAGAAGAAGAAAAAAAAAAAGCCTGTTGTTTATTTGAAGTGATTACATTGGGTTTGTTCCCACATGCCTCCTGGGAGGAAGTGGCATCCCTGGTGCAGATGCTGTTTGTCAGAAGTCAGAATGGTGAAGCAGCGGGCCAGGATGCGACAGAGGAGATTCAAGCAAACTGAAATAGAACAATGGCTTTCTCCAATCCCGCATCCCATTTCACAGGGAACAATGCTTTGTTTGTGGCACTTTTCCATTCACATGAAAGGCAAGGCATGCTTCTTTAGTTATACTCCGTGCGCATTTTTGTGATATTTTAGTTCCGTTTGCTTTGAAGTGCGTTGGGGAAAAGACACGCCTCTGCATAGCATCAAATGCTTCACTTATTTGAAAGGATTTTGTGCTGCGGATATAATCATTTAGTTCCAGACTGCGCTTCAGTGGATGATATGTACAGTATTTTTTGAGATTAGCTGCTGTCTCTCTGGCCTCTATGCTAGGAAAATTTGAACAGCAGCTGCAGCTAATGTGAGTTGTTCACATTGTTTTGCACTTTCCACCCGTGGCCCAGTTTCCTTTTAATCATAATTGAAATGATCTTGAAGACGAATAACAGAGTCAGCACTGCAGAGGTCTGATAGCTCACAGAATGCTCTCGTCTTTTATGTAAGCCCCCCCTCGCCATCCTTCCCTCCTCCCAGCCGCAGTGTGATTTACGGTGACCCTTCCTACACACATTGTCCGATGGCGAGATTGTTTGTTGTCACTGTGGTATTTCTTTCTGTATTCGTTGTCGGTTTTTGATCTTAGTTTATGTCCCCAGATGTTGGCAGAGGGGTGCAATCCCACAGAAACAACAGTTCTGGTGTTCCCTGCTGTGAAGTTCTGCTAAAAACAACAAACACCCATCCGCTAGCACGAAACCAAAACCTGGAGCCAAAGTTTTTTTTTATTTTTGTTATTTTTTACTAGAAACAAATGTGATGGCATTGTGTGTGCCTTGCTCACCAAATCAGCAAGTTTTTTTTAATCAGCAAAATGTTAAATATAATAGCCAGGCTTTGATTCAAAATAAACAAAACTAACACAACAATATTCACCCTCTGTAAAATCAGAAAAATATTAGTCTTGTGTGCTCAAAGTATGACTTTGCATGTCGTTTGTTCTTCAGTGTCGTTTACTGGTTTTCTGAAAGGCTGTGGACTGAAAGTGCCAAATTAACAATTTCCTGCTCAGATCTGCAAAACTGCCGCATCCATCATCCATCCTCACTTCCCCAGCATCTTTTGAAGGCCTCAATGAAAACGGTAAGCACAACCACACCAGCTCATGAAATATGATCCAGGTTATGTTGTTAATAATTATTAATATTTTGGGGTCTTTCCTGCCAGAGCTGTCTGGCATGTTGTAAATGGGACGCTTGTTTCTTCAGACCGTCTGCTTCGTTTAGGCAGATGCAAAGCGCGGTTGGAACAAACAAATGAGTTCTGGCCCGGCTGAAAAGAACCAGAACTCTTCTGCAGCAGAGTTTGTAAGTGAACTTGGCTGCCGGGAGGAAATGACGTCCTTTATTTGCATGATTTATGTGTTTACGCCTGGAACCAGATATTTAAATAGACTATAAAAACGCATAAAAGCATACGCATACTTCTTTTTCTCACTTTTTTTTTTGACATTACCTGAAACTTTTCTGTTTCAGTTTATTTAGCTATAAATACTATTTTTATATACTAAATCCCAGAATAATGAAATAGGCATATTTTTTTAGAGATTTGTTTTTAGTTCTTACTGGGTCAAACGTTTACAAACTCTAAAATTACAATCTTTTTAAGCAATTAATGAAAACCCAGATGAGCAGATGAATTTGTTGGCTTCTGTTTACAACACTTGAGTTGAACGGAGAAACACCTGTGGATGTATTTTAAGACAAGACCTCAAACACGCTGCTCCTTTGTGTGACTTAATAGAAAAATCCAAAGAAATAAGGCTGGAAATCGAGATTTGTGGACCTCTGTCAGTCCAGATGCCTCGATGTTCATATATTTAAACAGATATACAGAAGCAAACCCCATGGGAACGTCCAGCCATGTTTAGAATGAGAAAAGTTTAACCACTTTTGACGCAAAACTTGCATCTTACTCCACAGAACAAAAGCAAAACAACATATAAAGACGCTGGGTAAAACTGGTAAAATATTTTCATTATGCAAAGTGAAATGAGTCATGTAGGAGCTGAAAGGCCAACCAGGAAGGAAGAAGTCATTGTGTCATTACTCATCCTGTATGTATACATATATTGTTTACCCTGTTTCATGGCAGGTCTGTTAATTGGAGGCCATATAAGGCTGCCTGTTAAAATCCTGCCACTGTGACCTTACTTGACCTGAGAGCAGGGTTCTCTGCCTGTTTGTGTCGCTGTTTTGATGTTGGTGAATAAACACCCAGTGTGTCTGTAACTTATCTCTGCCTCAAGCCTCCTGCTTAATCCAGCTGCTGAGGGCCACTCTAACATGCCAAGAGCAATATAAGAAAAAAAAAGGCTGATTACAGCTTGCAAATCCAGGAGGCACTGGTGACCCTCACTCAATAAATGGCATCATACAAGTAAAAAAAAAAAAAGGAAATGTTGAAGCAACATATCAAGACAGCAGCGAGAAAGTTAAAGTTTGGTTCTGCCAATTGAACAATGACCCACATTGGCTGCAAAGTGGTTTAAAAACAGATCAGTCAGTTCTGAAGAGGTCATTAAAGTCCTAAGGATAGGCATGTGAACTTCTGAATTTGAAGAAACGGAAGAAGATGAACTCTAAAATAATCCTCTCTCGCTTTTTATTTTGACATATAAAAATTTTGACATTTAAGTAATTGTGGTAATCCTGCCAAAAGTGAAAGGTTATATTTCTGTCATGAAATGGTGGATGAAGGCGGTGAGGCAAACGCTGTAGACCCAGGTTGAAGTGAGAAATGATGGTTTTAATGAGGGAAGAACACAATTCAAAGTCCAAAATCCTGGCAGCACAGCAGAGCGCAAGGCAAAGGCTCAGCACTGGTAGCAACAGGGTTTACGAATGGACAGCACACGAAACAATGACTAGGACCCGACAAAGACACAGAGACACAGGTGACACTAAATGCACAGGAGGTAATCAGGGAACAAGACACACCTGGGAATAATCAAGGGGAGACAGGACAACACGGAGACACAGAGACACAGGGACTCAAAACAAACACACAGAGAAACTCAAATCACAACAATTTCTCTCATTGCTGTGTGAATATCTGGTTTCGATCATATGTGTAAATTGAAGCTGTTGTCGTGTTGCTGCGTAAGTGAATTTCTGGTTTGGTCTGGTTTCAAAAATGCAGCGCTAAAGTGAAGAAAACCAAATAAAAGTCTTAAATTGTTTAGCAGCTATTCCAATTTTTAAATTGCAGCACCGATTTTAACGATTCACACATAACAAAATTAAGTTCCCCGTTGAGTTTACGCATTTTATAGGGTGTTATATAACTGTGGAGTGGAATGCGTGAACCATTTTGATATGACATGCATTGGTCACCATTCGCTTCAGCCTTGGCCTCCTCTTTAGCTGGCTTGCAAAGTGTTATAGTCATGCTGAGGTCCAAGTATAAAAGGTTTAACTCCTTACATCTGGGATGTTTTCTGAGTTCAAGATGCATTCCTCACGTAAAGAGCCAGATTGGACCAGAATCCACATCAACCGGTGCTGAAGAAGCCGATGTTCACGATGCAAAAACAGCAGACGGTTTAGGTCCTTTTTCGGGAAATAAAATTTTTTTAAACCAGCTGTGCCATTTATACCACAGTATATTCGTAAAAAGTGATACGCACCAATGCCCGCTCACTTTAAGCCTACAGTCATAATACATGATGATTGTTTTTCATCCTCACTCTGCAGGAGAAAGCTGTGCGAGACTCTCCTTTGACTGCTGTTCAGGACAAGGAGGTGGCGAGCTTTTTCTACTTCTGTAAAGGTTAGTAGGTGTGAATGAGTCAGTCGTCTGTTAGACCAGCACAAAAGCCAGTTGTGGAGCTTTTAGATAGCCCCCAATATAACTTCTTAGCACCAATCAGAAGTGGTAAAAAGAAGAAGAAGAAAAAAAAGCGTCAGTAGACAGCCAAAGACGGCAGGGGTAGTAGAGCTCTTCTGTAATTACAACATGGTCCTAAAAAGCAAATACCAAGCCCTAGCAACCTCAGTTGGGAGACAGAGAAAAGAGGAGTGGGTGGGGGGCGGAGGGGTGGCAGCACTGGAGAGGAGGGGTAGAAAAAATAGGCAAAGGGAGTTAAGAAACACCACAGAAAGCGACCCTGCAATGACCTCGGCTCTCCAACAATCGTCCCCTGCCAGCTGGAGCCAGGGTTAGGGGCGAGAGCGAGGGGCCGGGCAGGTTCCCCTCCGATTTATGACTGACTACGAGGCCCCTGAAAGAAACCCAATCACCCAGGATTCCTGCGCAGCATGACTCTGGCTGCAGAGAATAGATGGCCCTGGAGAGTGTGGGACAGCGGCAGAGCCAACGGCGAATGCACAGGCACTGACACAGAGGGCCACTTCACCAGGGGGAGGGCCGCCGGGCAACTGGCTCCATTATGTGCAGCTCTCCTCATTGAGCATGATATCATTGCGCCGCGCCGACACCATCCTCAGCCGCTGCCCAAACTCATCCCCTGAACTCCCCTTTGTCCGACATATTTCGCAACGTGGATTTACATGCACTGGGCTAATTGCTCTATCTGTCTAATTAGTGGAAATGTAATGGTTATTAAATTTCAACCTGGTATCAATGTAGGGGGGGGAAGAGAGAGAGGCAGCTAGGCTCAGAGCAGGGCATGAAAAGAAAGGGAGAAGGCAGCTGTCTTTTAAAACGGGGTAAGCCGCGCTCGGAGCTACCCCGCTGCTCCATTAGCATATCTGAATGATCCTGTTCCTGCGCAGCCGCCACCACGCTGCAAGGTGGCACATCTGAGGAGCGCAGCCTTTGAGCGTGCTCGCGAGCTCGGGAAACTCTTATTTTTCGAGCCGTTTGAAAAGCCGGAGACAACTTGATGTTTGAGGAGTCGACAAAAAAAATAAAAGAAGGCGAGAGAGGGAGAAAAGAGGGTTGCAGAAGAGGGGAGAAAAGTTTCAGATTTTTTTTTTTTTTTTTTTTCAGGAGGACAGAGTTTTACAAGCTATTTGAAGCTGGGATGCTTAATAATTCACTTGATGCTACAAGCAGCAGTGAGGCATCGTGGAGACGCACACCCGTGCGTGACAACGGTCCTCAGTGCCTGTGTGGCGTCAAAAGAAAAGTTTGTCACAACCTCCGGTTCGGGACAGAACTGTGGCACTTCGATGAGAGACTTAATTTCAGGGATCCTCCAAAGCAAGTCGGCTTTCAACAGAAACATCATTAAAAGCTCAAAATCAAAAGAACTAAAGTCCCCGTTTAGTCCTAGCTTCACATTTCAGGGATGTGAGGGGTTCTTAAATGTTATGATCAATAGCCACGATCTGATTTCGAGATAACCCTAACCTTAATTTTTGACAGTAAAGTGTGTGAGCACTCTGATTCTCCAGGAAATTTAAATTTAGGCTTTCATCCATTTAGACAAATCATATTAGCAGGCTGGAAAGAAGCTGGTGCATGTCATCCATTGGTGGAGAGAGAAGCTCTGAGTCCAGCTGACTGCTAATTTGATCAAGTAAATTATGTTCATGTTTTAACCAATAAGTCTAATTTCAGAGGGCAGGAAAATGCTACTTGAATTCAATTTGTTTTTGCCCATATGCGGCCTATAATCAACTTTTTCATGGAAGTGTGAAATGTCCAGTTCCAATCTTTTCATCCCCCCCCAAAAATCTAACTTGTGCCACTTGGTGTAATTTTCAAAGTGTCTGCAGTCAGAGCAACCCTGTTGCATTAGTTAGACTTTTACTTAATCTGACCATAAATCCAAACCGACTTTTCTCCAGAAGCTGCCTGCAATGCTTCACAAAATGCCATTGCTGTTAGTTGCGTTTCCTTTTATTTTCTTAGCATTCTTCACCATGTTTTGCTCTCGTGACAACACCGTCGGCTCCCATCGCTAAACAGCTTTAAAATCCGTCCATAGCAGTTAGCATCCATCATTACCTCCATAAACATACAATCTTCTTCTAAACATGGATATTTTTTGTGTTTACGAGTTCGTAAATTGTTCACATACAACTCTAATTGCGGTCACATTTAATAATAATAGTAATAATAATGATACATTTTATTTGTAGGTGCCTTTCATTTAACATAAAAACAGACAGAAAGGTATGAGTGGAACCATTAGAGAGGCGTATTTGTCCAGAAGGATGTTGTGTGAAACAGTGCCAAAGGTCGCAGTCAGATCAACCAGAAGCAGCATGGATAATGAACCAGAATCAGCAGCAAGGAGGCCATTGGTGATTTTGAGGAGTGCTGTTTCAGTTCTGTGGAGCTGCTGAAACTGGCTTATATAAATTATTCCAAGATAGATGAGCATGACGTTGAGGTATTGTTTTTTTCAAGAATTATGGAAATGAAAGAAAGATTTGAGTGATGTTTTTGTGATCTAAACCAGGTTTCTTGAGAGAACTAGCTCCTGTTTCTCCATAGACTAGTACTTTTTCAATTTTGAGTTGAAGTTTATTTTCACGTTTCCTTGTTTTTTTGGATTAGGTCCATATACTGTATTGTTTAGGTTCTGTCACTGGATAATAATTTTGTTTGGTACGCCTGCACAAAGAGCGTCTGCATTGTCGGTGTACTAACTGCACATAAAAATCCTACTGTGGTGGGTTATGTCACATCTGAAATAAGATTAAATGGAAACGCATGACTTTGAAGTTTAATGAAAGGATGCCATTTTGATCCTTCCAAAAGAATAGAAGGTTTTATTCTTTGTTATTTAACAATTCACCAGCAGCACTGGATATAACTAGTACAGCATTTTAAACATATAACATACAAAGCAGTTATCGCCATCTTTTTTCCGCTAAATGTGTCAGAGCTTAGGGATTTTTTTTTTCTCTCTCTCTCTCATTTTTTATTTCTTTTTTTCCTCCCTTGAAGTTGGTCTCCCCTCAGCCACAAAGCGGGTTTCCATTGACTGATTCCAGGGAGCGTATTGATGGTTCCATAATTTGGGCACAGGAACACAAAAAGCCTGACCCCCGCTGGGCTCAGCACGACAGCCCAGTCAGCGGGGAGGCTTGCATTTATTAGCCTGGGAGAAGAGCTCCTGCAGAATTAAAGCACATTCACCCACCCATTGATCTCTGTCATGGAAACAATGCTCGCCTCCCTCTCTGGCAGCGAGCTCGGCACTGTGCGCGCTCTGAGGTAATTCGGCAGCCATAGAAAACGGGATGGCTCACACCCTCGGGCTCAGAGCAAACGTTTTCTTTTTTTGTTGAAAAAACGTAGAGGAATGGGATGGGAAAAAAAAGAAGACATATTAGATTATCAATCCACCTGTCTGACTGTATTACTCTGAGAGCTGAGATGAATGATCTCTGAATGGGAATGTTGTCCAAGGAGCAGAAAGTGCTGTTTTGGATGAGTTTGTGGCATTTTTAATGCACGTTTCAGCAGGTTCAAAGACTTTCTCTGTTTTCCGTTTCTTGAAGTTGGCTGTAAATTTCAGAGCACCTGCTTCTTGCAGCGTTACATCAGAACAATGTATTGAATTGCTATCGCCACCACAGAATCAATGTGAGCAATATCCCCATGTCACATGACTGCCATGATGCAATATTTTGCAGGCTATTGTATTTCATAGCTTGATCTTTCCATTTCTGATTGTTAGTAATATATGTAGTTGATACCAGATACTTAAACATGGTATGAACTGTGAAATGACACATAACCCTTTTCTCTCTCTTCCTCACATAAAAGTCAAAGATTACTATTATAAAAAACACTTTAAAGTTTTTCTCAAATTTAGAACGGTATATATATATTTTTGTTGAAATTTGTTATAGTTGCCTCTTAAACTGGGCATCCTTCTGCAAAGTTATGACAACAGTTTACAGAAATCCTGTGCTAGTCCGTATAGATCTGGAATCTTGTAGCTTTTAGCTTCGTGAGGTTTTCCAACTGCTAGCTTGGAAAAAGAAAACTCTAGTTATACATTAAATAAGGGTGAATGCAAATTTGGGCAACATGTTCCAACACTTAGAGTCCAGATCACCATCTTAGTTTCTGTTAATCCACTGATAATAGCTTTCATCATCTCCAAAAATACCAGAGTCAGTCACAAGACACAAGCGTTCCTTCAAGTATCTAAAATCAAAGACACGTCACCTGAAACATAAACAGATTAGTTTAATACTCCAGCGTTACCCGCTTGAAAAAAGTGTGACGGAAACCTTTTCTGGAACCGTCTGAAACAATTATGTCTTGAGGAAGCTGCAGCGGGGAGGGAACCACTCAGACCTCCCTTTGTGTCGGCGTTGTGTGTACACAGCCCTGACTGTTGACCTGAGGAATTGTCAGGGCTTTGATGCTGCTTTCAGTGGCCAGCGTCCAATGGGAGGGAGGCTTTGCGGATGGCCCGGTCAACTCTTTACACACAGGCCGCAGTGTCAACACACAAGGCTAGAAGACAGAAAATGTCACACTTCACATATAGTTGAAAGGAGCAGTGCATCTCATTATGCCACCTACAGCTGCTTTTGTCAGCTGGGGCTTGATGTGTGGAGGGGAAGTGCTTAGGGAGACGCCATGGCCTGGTATGGGGCCTGCTGCTGCCACGTTTGAAGTCAGTGTTGGGACAAGGCCTTTCATATTTACAGAGAAAAAAAGGAAAACTCAAGGGAAGGCTGTGATTGGCAAACTGTTTTGTTGGTGCAATAAGTGGCTTGAGCTAAACGCTATTGCACCTGCCCCGCTCATCAACCCTCCTCACAGCCCCTGGAGTTTTAAAAAACAGTGCTTTGCATGCAGTTTTTTTTTTTTCTGGCTCCTCAAACATGAAACTTCCTTTAATCTATTCTTACTCAAAAAACCATTCAAACATCTTACATAAATTATGCTCTTAGCATTAGAATCAAAGGCAAGCAGCAGCCCTCCTCTTGCTGTCAGTGAGCTTTTTGATGGACAGATATTTTTTAGGCTGGCTGTATGAGCAGCATATGTATTAGGATTCTGAAAGCGACTTTAAAACTCGGCTACATCCCTCGCTTACAGTTGGAACAATCTTCTACACCGTGATATCACTGCTTTAATTAATTCAGCATATATGAGAAGTCCACTATAAAAAAATGGCTGTATGTGCCACGACCAAATTGAAACAATGTCTGCTATTTGATGTATTCAATATTCTGCTGGTCTTTGGTCAAGAGGTGGGGACAGGTTGTTAGTCCATCACAGGGAAACTCAGAAAATGTGCAACAGTGAGGAACATTTTCTGAGTTTCCCTTGATTTCCTTAACTTAAAGGGGCAGTATTATGTATTTTCCAGGCATATAGTGGCATTTCATAGCACAATCAAGTAACCATGTTGCCATCAGTTGTTGTAAAACTGCTATATATATCAAACTTGGCTTAAAAATGTGTTTACTTCATAAGTTAACCCTTTCATGCATAGTGGTCACTACAGTGGACAGCTATCTAAAAGCCATTTTCTTGTGCTTCCTGTGGATTTTTATGTTATAAATGCACACAGACCACTGAAGTGGACACTAATGCATCATAAAATATACCATCAACTACTGGCCATCAGCTGCAAATGCAAGAAATTATTTTTGTTAAATACAATATGGCCGACAGACAAAAAAGCATGAGAACCGACCCGGTCCTCCTTCTACTGTAGACGACTCTTGCAAGTAAAAAAAATATTGTGACATCAGATAACCCCTAAGGAACAATACTACTGATGTATTTTTCAAATAACAACTTTGTATTTGGACAAAATTACAATTGATCACATAAAAATAAAAAATAAAAAAAAAAATATTTTTACAAAAAAATGTTCCTACCTTTTTTATGCCTTAAGAAAAGAATTTTAAAAAATGGAAAAAAAATTCTGACACAAAGGATCATAATTCATGCATCAGAGGGTTAATAACACCTTGAAATCAGGCCACTGTCCCTTTAAAAACTCCTGCTCTTTCCGCTTCCAGGAAGTCATGGCAACATCATTCCGCATTAACCCTTTAACAATGTTTTTACCAGTGTATAACGACCTCAGCAGATGCTCAGTTCCATCAGGTGTTTGCTAATTACTGGTGGCTAGTCTGAAGGAGCTGAGTGGCAGAGTCGTGAGTCAGGATTGCTTGGAAAATGCAGTTCCCAGGAGGAGCTGTGCTTGGTTGCTTTTGCTGTCGTTGCCTCTGTCTGATATGGTAGATGGTTTAATAATATGAAACATTCAAGTGTGACAATAAAGCAAAAATCAAAAGATAGCAGAGTAGAAGCTGTCTTATATTAGATACCACTGTAATCCCAGCTGCTCATAAACTCTGTCATCTTATGAGCAGCTTCTTTATCTGTGCATGTTGACTTTGTGCCTTAAATGTGACGAATCTGATGCAGTTTGTTTTCTTCTCATTTATGTAACACACACAAGTATTGTAGCTTAAATCTATTCATCCTACTACTGTTTTTTTTTGGAAACACTAATACCAGCCGTATCCCCCATCCAACTCCAAGTTCCACTCAGAAGTTGACAACCCTGCTGATATTTGTGTTTGTTTAGGCTCTATGCTGTATTACACAGCGAGCAAATCATCCCAGAAGACAGTGATGGATTTCGTGCTACTTCTCATCACAACTTTTATCAAACACTTCAAAATTTTTAAGTCTATATCAGCCATTCCTAGTTAGCAGCATCTGTTTGATCCGCACATGACAGCAGCATCGACCTTTACGTCAAACTCCCAGCATGAAAGCAAATAAGCACATTTCACAAAATGTCAAACTTTTCCCTTTCATGAAGGTATTAGACTTTTCAGTGTTAACTATGACTATAATCAAACAATCTTCTACTCCAAATGCAGAATCTGTGTCTGCTATAGTGAGCACTTAAAATAATTTTCCTCCCTTTATTTGGGCTTTTTTGCCGTTCATAATGGGTGGAATTAAAGGCCTAACTTTCCTTCCTCTTCCTCTTCCGCTTTTTCTTTATCATTAAATCTATTTCATTGTCCAAGGGACTGTACGAAACGTTTGACAGGAAGAGGATCCTTATGGCACGTTAAATGCGCCTTGGACTTCAAATGAAAAGTTTGATCCCGTGTCCTTCCTCTTTGTTGCAAACGAGAGAAAGAAGATGTGGCGGTGCTGAATGGCACACCTCAAACCACCATGAAAGGTCGTAGTCCCAGCCTGTCTTTGTGGAAATGAAAAAGAAGAAGAAGAAGAAAAGAAGAAAAACACAGGGCTTCTTTCACAAACAAAAAGAAGAGAACCAGAAAAGAGAGCACATTTCTGTGTGAGTGTGTGCGTGTGTTTGGAGGGCGGGGTGGAGTGGGGGCAAATAGGCTCTCTTCTTATCTTTGTTCAAATAGCGTGGAAAGGGAAAGTCAGGAGGCACACAAAAAAGGGAGAGAGCAGAGTGGAAACAAAGCCAGGTACAAGATAATGACAAGGTCAAGTGTGTGCTCAATGGCTGAGTTCAGTCACAGAGAGATAAGGCTCAACTGCCTGACAAGGTGTGTGCAGCGCAGGGGGAATGGCAGGTCAGCGAAAGCTCTGGGGATGCAACCACAATCTCTCAATACAGCGGTGTGGATGGAGAAAAGAAAAGAAAAAAAAAAACAGTTCAGCAGCACCATCTGCTGGAGAGATCTGCATGTTTACCATTGAGTTCAAGCACAGATTATTCCAAAACCTACAGCATGATACTGTAAAGTACCACAATCTGGAAATTGAGTCTGTGTTTTGTTTCTGCCTGCTCCCTTCATTAGCTTCCTCCAGAATCAGCTTTGACAACAACAAACAGTTTGACAAGGAAAGATCCTCGTCTTCCTTTGAAGTGTGGAAGTTTTTTTTCTGTTCCTGAGTAGTTCTTCACTAGCTGTGTGTGTGTGTGTGTGTGTGTGTGTGTGTGTGGGGGGGGGGGGGGGGGGGGGGGGGGGGGGGGGGAGGATTTAAAATAGGAGAGCACAGAGATTCCTCCATCTGTTGCCGAGCATGACATTAGGTTTGATTTCAAACGGCAACAAATAACGAGCAAAAGGGCTACAGGCTCGCAACTTACTCTCGCGGACCATAAAGGATAGGATTAGTTGAAGGCCATCTCTGATGTGTCAGTCATCTCCAGGAGAGGGGAGAAGGAGAACACGAGATAAAACGTCTTTTTGGTTAGGCCAGCAAAGTGAAAGAGGAGAGAAAGAGATGGAGAGATATGCTTCAATAGATCTCTGATACAACTGATCTTGATAGTGATCCTAATTCTGATCTGGAGTTCTGATGTCATGCCTGGATGAGGGGACAGAGAGCCTTTAAGGGGTGGCGTTTGCACGAAAAAGAAAGAAAAAAAAGCCATGGGGGGATACTCAGAGGTGGGCCGGGTCGATGGGACGTCAGGCAGCACTTTGACCACTCCGAGCCTTGAAGTTAGGAGGGGCAGAGATCCTGTTAAGTCTCAGCCAACACATCCAGGCTGAGGATGTGCTTCTCTTAGAGAAGGCTCCAGGAGAGAGCGATTGCTGCTGAGACTGATAAAGGAGAGAGTCAGCAGCACTTTGCTCTGCTTCATTTGCCTATTTTAGATGCTACGGAGTCACTTTTGGGAAGCGGGGGAATGTTTTTTGTCTTCTTGATTGCTTGAATGAAAACCACAAAGCTGGTGAAATTTCAAATGATTCCAGACCTTGGCTTTTGCACCATAGAGATTGCTTCTTTTGAGGGGAGATAGTAAAGAAGCTCCAAGGATTCAGAAACTGAATTTGAAGCTTGGCTAAAGAAAAAAATATATCAACATGCATCAACTCAGATGTAGCTCTTAAACTCTGCTTGTGTTTTTTAGCACAAGAATGCCAAAGCAAGAGTAATTGCTGAAGGTAATCTAAAGAAGGTCCTATTTGCAGTTTGCTAGCAGCACTGAATCCCCTTCACAGCAGGGACAGGGAAGCTGGTGAGTTGATGGGAAGGTATGTATAGCTAAATACAGGAAAGATCAGGGAGAGCATAGTTTAGAGATTGCAAAACAAACAAAGAAAATAGGTGTCACTCTGCAGAAAGACAACAATTTATTCAATATACATTGAGTGCTACAATGGATTGGCAGTCAAAATGTTTTCATCCAATCTGATTGAGCTGATTGAGGTGCTTCGCTTAAGAATATAGGCAAAAATGTCAGTCTTCAAAGTGCAAATCTGGAAACAGCATGACCCAAAACACTTGCAACTTTAATTTTTCCAAAGGTGCTTCAACTAGGTATCTTCTCAGGGAGACTGAGTACAAATCCCCACCATGTGTTTCTGATTTTTATTTAAGAAAAACAAACAAAAAACAACAACTAGCATGTCAAATTTTCCTTCCGCTTCACAATTAGTTGCTATATCATATAAAATATACTATTTTGCAAGACACTATATTCATATTTCAGTTTCCCCTGAAACACAACTGTTGGCTTGATGCACCTGAACAATAAGAGCAAAAGCTACTGGCTGCTGCTGAAGGTGCTGCAGGAATTTAAGGACGGAGCGAAGGAAAGCTGACTTCTGTTGCGTGAGAAGTGTTTAGGCAGAAACAAGTTTTAAACCTGCACTGACTCAGAGTCTGGCTTAACCAGGTGAAATATACGGCAAATTTCATGAACAGCAGAGTTACAAGGTGGAATATGTGAGCAACACCTGAAATAAACACACTGGTCATTAACTGTACACTTTGCAACATCATGTTCAGTTTGATGACAAAGTCATTGTTATCTAAGACCGTTATGATGCACAGGTTTTTGTTTTGAGCATCTCTGAACAAGCAAAGAGTTACAAAAACACAGATGGATCAAAAAGTTCACAAAGCTTTACTGCCTCCACCAGGCCTGCAATGTGTACTACATTGTTTCCAGTGCTAATCGTGTTTTCATGCACATAATGAGTTTTCATTCCGCTCTTATACCTTATATTCAAAAATTATTTTTTAAATCTTAAATGTTCTGCTTATTGAGAAGTACCTGTATTTTATATTAATGTAGCCACATTTATGCATGTTTCTGTTTTGAAAAGAATGATTTAAAGGTGCAGTATTTTCCAGGCACATCATGCCAATATAGAGTACAATCAAATAATGTTACGTCACCTTCAGTGGTTATAAAAATGCTACATAGCTATATCAAATATGACTTAAAAGAAAATTGACTTCATGATTTAATGGCTTAAATTTGGGTCTCTGCCTCTTTAAAAAACGCCTACTCTTTATGAAACTCCATCTTCAGGAAGTCAGCACATCCCTGACGTCCTGTTGTTAAAGGGTTTTATTATTTATTTATTATTTATTATTATTATTTATTATTATTTAACCAGGTAAACCCCGTTGAGATCTAGATCTCATTTTCAAGAGGGACCTGGGCAAAAAATTAGCAAAACATAGAAACCTGGTTACAAGATAAAAACAATTAATACATATGCACAAGTATAAAAACAAAATTTCTAAGTGTTGCACTTAGAAGTTGCTCATATAATGAGCTCAGCTGATGCGGAGTTCCACCAGGTGTTTGCTAATTGCTGCTGGCTAGTCTGAAGGAGCGGAGTGGTGGATGGGGTGCTCTGTGAGGCAGGAGCTTAATACTGCAGCTTCGAGTAGTTTTGCACAGCTGAATGGTTGCCGCAGGAGATTGAAGGATTTCCCAAACATGCATGAAAAAATCAAGGCAACACTCCATGTATGTATATGATGAAGGAATAACATTATAACATGATGCAAAGCTCAAAAAAGTTGATTATACGTAATACTGCCCCTTTAACATTTTCTGCAAAGCTGCTTTGAAATCTACCTTTATTGTTTGTTTGTGCAAATAAAATAAATAAGTCTTAATGTGCTGGGGTATGGAATATTTTGCAAGTGTATATTCTTCAAGGTATTGGCTAAAAGAGGCTGGATGCAAATTCATTTGACATTTTTCAGATTTTCATTCACAGCACATTTTGCTAACCTTGCACTATTTTCTTTCAACTTCACAATAACCAACTCTCATTGATGGGACCTCGTTGATCACTTTGCTTAGGTGACAAAAATGTGAAAGAGGTAATGGCATATGAATAGTTTTGCAAGCCACCGTATGCCATTCATTTCCTTGGGTTCTTTAAAAACGACCAGCCCGCCCACACGTTCCCTCTCTTCCAGGAGGAGGCAGTCTCAGGTCAGATACGAAGCATCGCACACACCTGCAGTAGTCCTGGACGTACAGGATTAATCGGCCCAAGCGGGCGCCCTAATGAAGAGGGAGCCAAGCGTAAAGAACGCCACCGGCCCCCTTTCTGTCAACCTGAAAGTCCCTATTCTGCCCAAACCAAATTGAGCTGTTCATGCACCGTCCAGGTCCAAGTTTGCTGTGGGAATGAATCATGCTGAATTAGAGATGGGTACCTGTCAGCTCCAGTGAACGCGCCACATCCCTCCTTCTGCTCTCTTTGGATGAAATGTTGTGGGTCTGTAAGTGGCCATCTGGCTCACACAAACAAAGAGACTGAACAACCAACAGGCTTGCATGTGCAGGCAGATGAAGACAGAGTCCTTTTACATTCTTCAGTTTACAGTAACGTGATATAAATGTGGGATGGAACATTGACTCCCCACGGAGGGCCATTAAAACCGTCCCACTGTAATAACTTAATTACAGAAAATAGGTGGTTGAGGACAGAGGTGAAATTTATCATCAAACTTTTACTTGCTTTCCTTTTAAACTACATGCTGTGACATCTGTCAAGCCATGTCGAGAGCGGAGGCGTCAATATGTCCTTGCGTCTGTGCTGACGAGACAAAATCTTTGACTTTCATTAAACCTGGTGAACCCTGAGAGTTTGAGGCTAAATGTAATTAGAACGCAATCAAAGCAGGACGCCCCCGACGGTGTTATTTGTCCCCTTTATTCCCCCGGTAGTTAGAGCCTTTTTTTAGTGGCTCTAGCAGTAGCTACAGTTTCACAACATGAGCGATGGAGCGAGGGGAGATAATGTTAGGAGGGCTGGCTTTAAATCACACTCGTGCTCATCTCCTCTCCTCCTCTGCCTCACCTATGTGGCCGGGTGACTGATGAAGCAGCGTGCGGTCCAGGCTGCATCTCGTCTCCTGGGTCATCCATTGCCCCCGGAGTGATAAGTGGCCCTGTCCTGGTGCCTGCTGCAAGTACAGTCAATCACACAGCGGAGGCGCAATACAATAGCGGCGTGTGGAGGCCAGCGGAGCAATAACAGAAGTCAAGGCGACATCTGTATCACCTGAGGTGACTGCAGAATTTCTCCCCCTGTGGGTTAGAAAAAGGACTTCTGCCTCTGCCGGAGTGGTAATAACTCTCACATAGTGTTTAAACTGGAGGCTTAGGAGGGGGAAAAAAAGAAGTGGAGGACAGTCAGTGTTGACCTCTGAGCACGTTGGACACCTGTTCATTGACTTCAGTGGCAAAGGATGTCTAATGGCTCAAACAGAGCACTGCATTCAAATGTTTTTAAGAGCTTAATGAGAAATTATTTTGTGACTCCAAACAGGTATAGCTAGACAGCTAGCTAGCAAAACAGATTGATTGATTGACAGTCCACAGCTAGAATGTAACATCTCATTGGTTAAGATATTTTGAGTTATATACACTGACCACACACATGCCAATAAGCTATTTGGTCAACCGAATGGATTTTGTATTTTTAGGGATTGACATGCCAAAATTCACCGATTAGGATCATTGTGATGGGGAAAAAATAGTAAGGTAAATTTAGGGACATAGTCATTGCAATATTTCCCAATATTGCAGTTGGGAGTTTTAATTATACTGTGGAGTCCTTGTTGGTATATCAGAAGTGGCGGTGGTGAAGCAGTGCCAGTGGGGTCATGTGCGCCAGAGACTCAATAATGCACATGGGAATTAATGGCTGGTTGGTGGGATCTGAACCAAAACAGATCTGTAGTAATGAACTACTACTGTAGTTCAAATTGCTGGAGAAGTTAATGCTGGTTCTCAGTGAAAAGTGTCAAAACAAAGTGTGTCGCAGTTTGTTGTATTTGCAAAGTTACTGCATAGAGATAGACCAGTCAGGGTTCTTCTGTTAATACCAGGTTCTCCGGCAAACAATCCTAAAGCAGCTCTAAAAACTTAGAAAAGCATGCAACTTACACATATATTTTTTGGTGACAGATTTTATTTTCTTGTCTATTTGAATCATTCTTTCTTCAAAAAAGTGTAATATAATTACCATAGAATAGTAATTTAATTTAATACACATTTAAGTCCACCCAGGTACGCTTTTGAGTCAAAGTTGCATGACATTTGAGGTCCTATTTCCCATAATTATTTTTATAAAGCAACAAATGGGACTACTAAAAGATGAATAAGTTGTGCTGTTCCTAAAATGATCCATTTTAAGATTTCACAGATGCCCCCCTGGCTGGACTTTGGACATTCCTGTAAACAGCAAATGGTCCAAGAGCACTGTGAAAACTATCTTTCTTTATAAAAAAAATTGTTCCATTAAGTTTTATACAATTTTATTTCTAATATATGGCGGAGGTGGCAAACATCTAAAAGACTAACCCAGATGCACTTTGTGAAGTTAAATGGATAGAGCGTAGAAACTCTGCCAGAACTGCAGCTTTGATTCCCTCTGGGATTACCCTCACTAGAGACATGTTTACTCTTTGGCACTGTGAGATGCTCTTAATAAAAGCATGCATTCAGGCATATTTCTTACCCACACACACACGCAGACGCACCTACACCCACACCCACACACACGCACGCACACACACAGACAGAAAGAGAGAAAGATTAGGGGGAAATTATACTTTTTGTCCTATTAAGCGTTTTGTATTGCAACACTAGATGGCAGCAGAGCTTTGCTGCTGCACCTCTGACTGATTGCACATTTAAACATCCACACATCTCACCCGATCATTTATATGACATAACCTGATTACACACAGAGAGTCATATCCACATGTTCACCTACTGCTGGAGTGACATGTTGGCTGTCAAAAAAACAAAACTCCTGACGTGCATGCCGTCATCCCCGGTAAGAAAAAGAAAAAGAAAAAAATCTAATAACATGGCTGACTAGCTGCTCAGCCTGCATGTCTTGCTGTTGTGGGTTTGCATGAAAAGAACTGTGCATAAATTAAAGCTGAGTGCACTGACATCCCTTCATTGGCCTTTTCCTAAAAAAAAAAAAAAAAAAAAAAAATGCCTGTGGAAATGGAAAATAAATCTGACTTTTGGAACAGAATAATTCCGTTAATCCTTCAGACCCGATCACAGTTTGCCAGGTAATTCTTGGAACTTGGCACCCTATCTTTGAAAGGAAATTGGGCTTAAGATACGTAGTTCCTCTGGTCTTCAGAGTAACTCAAAGACTGCCAGCAGGGAAAGACTTGAAAGTTTGAATTTTAGTGTCTTTGCCTCTTTTGCTTCTAAGTTCGAACTAAAATAAACAGATTATCTTCATGTTAAAACAAAGTGTCTCTTGATCGACACTGTCTTGATCGACAGTGCTGTAAAAACATAATTTCTATGTTTGTTATACAGATTTCTATTAATTTTCATCTTCTGCCATACTGACACAATTAAAGAATTGTTTATATCAAATACAAAAGAATAAATACAAATGCAAAGCCATTTACTAATGCTATATAAAAAATGTAATTCAGGTGAATACTGGTTGTGCCATTATTGCAGGTAAAAAACACAATCAAGCATTTGTGGGAACTTGTGAAGAATCAGTCCTATAATTAGTAATACCCTTTAAAAAGGAAATTAACACTAACATTGTGAGTGATAAATTGGATATTAAAAACTAAGCAACATTAAGAAATAAAGAAAATAGATTATAGCGTCTCAGAAGCTCAGTTAACCAGGCATATTTCAACAACTTGAGAACGCAGCAGCCATGTTTTGGAGATTGGAGCTGCACAAGAAAGACTTGTAAAGCAAATTATAGTCTTCACTGTAAAATATCAGCAATCCATTGCTTTGCAAATGTTCAGAATGGCCTACTTTCTCTATTGTTTCATTTCTAACTTTTCAGATTTCTTGGACAATCTGCCCTGGACTCAATAACCTGTTTATGCAAAACTACCAAAACAAACCGAGGCCTTTTGTCTACAGTACTTCAGTGACAATCAACTTTGTTAAAGCGTCAGTAAAACTTTGGATTGAAACATTCTAAAAGAATGTTTTTCATTTTAATTAAAACATTTTACATAATCATCTTTGGTCACCAAAATTAAGCAGTTTGCATGCTGGATACATTGTTTGTTTGCTCTGTGACATCAATTAATAATGGCATGTTGCAAAAATGGTCAATATATTACTTCAACAACCATTGTAGGAATAATATCAGTAATGTTGACGGATATATTTTTGTTGGCAGCTTCATAACAGACTATTGATATTGTGTTAAACAGTATATGGCGTTGAACACAGTAATAATAATACAAAATTTTTTGATTAGAGAGCAGATTTCATGCTTATATCAGATATTGCAATTGGTCCAGTTCCATTTTTGCTTAGTCTGTTTCATTATGTTGAATAATTAACACTGACTTTGACTAAAGCAAAGTGAGCCCTGCAATGCTTTTACGGTTCTGGATCCTTCTGTGACCTCCTGAATCGACATTTCTTGCTCTCTTGGAGTAATTTCTGTAGGCCGGTCACTTTTTGGCAAAGTCCCTAAGCCTTGCAAAAAGTATCAAATGTTACATGTTTCCTCTGAAGGGTTAATGATTCTCTCGTGGAGTTTTCTGGAGCCCTAAAGCCTTAAAAAATTACTTTGGAACCTTTTCCAGACAAAAACAAATTGCTGAATTTCTTTAGATCGGGGCATGATTTGTTGTTTCTTGAAATGTTTTAGCCTACTTTATGTTGTCAGACGGGTTCTATTAAAGTGGTTCCTTGATTTTGTTAGCCTGGTGGTGGCTAGCAAAATTGAAACAAGCTTTTAAAAAGTGATTAATTACAGTTAATTCAACAAGAAAGTAATTGCTTTCTAAAAACGGCCACATCGGACATTTGGGTAGGTTTTTTTCCCCACTTCAGATACTAAATCATAATTTCCTGTATAATGAGGTTATCTTTATGTCCACTGAGATTTCTTTGTAGATTTGATTTAATTTAGGCACTAAGGGGCCAAAAACAGAAGAAAACTGCAAAGAGGCCAATAATTCCTTAAAGTACTGTAAATAATCCACTGACCCTGAACAAATGCTGCGGGCTGCCCATGTTGTATTTGTGCATGCAGTGTTACAGCAAACACACTTTTTGACTCTGAGAGGCCGTCGTGATTCATTCCATCATGACTGACTGCATCTCTGCGGTAAGAGGGGGAGTGGAGTGAGCTTATCATCTGCCTCCTCATTTCATGCCCTGTAGCAGACAGTCTTCAAACACCGATGTGGCCATCACTGACACACCTTAATTGCTCCACGGGAAGCGTATAGGAAGAAGCAGCAAGCACACATCTAATCATCATATTAAGAGGAAGCTTCAGGTGAGATTCTCTCGCTCTTAAAAAATAAAAAATAAAAAAAGTAACCTTTCTGGCTACAGCGTTTTCAGGATAAGGTGAGCCGGCTGCGATAGCCTATCCAATATCAGAAACTAATGAGGCAGAAAGAGGAGCCAGAGCAGACAGACACTATCATTTCAGCTCCATGCTTTTTCAGAAGATAAGCTTTGTCAGAGGTCAGATAGTGTGTGATAGTTTGACCAATTTCTAGAACCATTTCTGGCAGCGGCTTTCGATTTGATGGCAGCTCGGATTGTCGACTGTGGCGAACGAGCAGCAGGCGTCGTGCTTGCTCCTCACAGGGGAAATCTCTTTCGGGCTGCTCGGAGTTGAACCGCCGAGCGCTCTTACTCCCGGCGAGAAGATTGCTCTCATGTTTTATTGAACGCTGCCCCCGGTGCCTCTCATCCTTGACAATCTGATTCTATGAAGGCCCACCTCCTGACCTTAATGTGCGACCAATAGGGTGTTGCATTTCACTCGCGCTGACCCCTGAATCATCACCATCAGCCTCATGGAACCTTTGGATAGCATTTATGGGCCGCCATCAGACTGGATTAATATATTTGCTTCCCTCCTGCTTTGTATCTAACTGTCCTTGCCCATGAATGACCCGTGTCATTATTACGTTTCTTGAATTCATTAGATCACACACAAGGATAGATGGCGTCCTATCCGTCCCCTCTTAGCTCTAAAGCATCCATACTAGCTAGAAACGTGGCCCCTTGAAATTGAATATGTTGGACTGAATGGATTCCAGTTTGAGTTTGAGTTGAACTGGATTAGAACTGGTCTGAAAACTTCAACTGAACTTGTCTACCTTTTAAAGCGATTTGGCCGTAAATCCAGTGTACTTTTAGCGAATGTGTTACATTTGGGTCAAGGCTTTTCATCTTGCCAGCCGCTGCCCGTCGGACCTCTGCAGCTGTCCGTCAAGCTGCGTTTTAGAGGAGATTTAATCCACTAACGCTGCCATGGAGCCAGTGATGCTGCCACATAAAACAAGCTAAGTCCTCTATTATCTGTTTTATCCCTCAGCCTTTATGGAGTTTTAGAGAAGGAGCGGGGAATCTATTTTCTGAGGTGTTCTTTAACTGATAAATCAAAGAAAATCTTCTTTCCCCAATTTTTATGTAGAGGTCACGCTTATGTGGGAGCTTCAGTGTTTTCATCTTCTCCAAACCACAAAAAATGGAGTCATAAAACCTCTATAAAGCTACCTAATCTGGAGGGCTCAATAAGCAACAGGGTCATTTTTATCATTGGATTTGAGGAGTGGGTAACTGGGAAGGACGGTTATTAACAAATGTACTAATTTTGTGATTATTTTTTAAACCCATAAAGCAATAAGTTTGCACTTGTAAAAGAATTAAATAATGCAATTAATGAAAGCATCTACTTTTCTGACTGATAGGCTGAAAAGTGGGTGAGATTGTCTGGTGTTGTGCTAATTTGGTTGCTTCTTAACAAACTGGGACTCGTTTGTGTCTCTTGACAGTTACAAATTTGCGCCAAAATCATATGTGGGGTTCCTCAAGGCTCCGTTCTCAGGTTACTTTTATTCATTAACTGCATGCGCCCCCGCAGCTTAGGTTATTGAGCACTACAATATCTGCTACTATACACACACGACACATACACTCCAGTTTAAGAAAGGGTCAGCCAGAAGTAATGAGGTCAAGCTTTATCTGCACTCAATAAGGAAAGACTCTGCAGAGCATGCTAGAAATTACAGTTTTATTAGAGTTATGAACTCTTAGTAACATTTTAAAAGCCAAATAAAGTCTATTTTTAAATGTGCCTTACTCATTGACAGAACTGATTTCCTGAGAAGCTGCAGAATAAATTAAGTCACAATTGTCATCCAAATGTCAATGTTTGTGATGTTGCTACTGAAAGTAAGTTTTGGTAAGCTATATTATTTTATGTACCACGCATTCAAACTCTGCACAGCAATAACATATTTGGTGAGCTGGAGGGAATCTAACTCGATTCCTGCAGTACGTACGGTATCTTTTTAGTGGTCTTAATCTAAAGCTCACAGAAAATAATGTTGTTTTTTTTTGTTTTTTTTTAAAAGATTTTATTGGCTCTAGTGACCTTTATTTGACAGTGAATTGACAGGAAAGAGGGTAATGAGAGAAGGGGGAAGACATGCGGCAAAGGTCACCAGGCCAGGAATCGAACCTGCGACAGCCGCGTCGAGGACTAGGGCCTCTATATGTGGGTTGTGCTTAACCCCTGCGCCACCACAGCACACCCACAGAAAATAATGTTTATATTGGAAATATTAATATGAATATGATGAAAAATGGAGGAAAGAGTCAGAAAATGTAGCGTTTCTCCATCACAATATTCAGCATTACCACTGCAATCGTTACATGTTTCCCTGAAAAATGTGCAGCCCTAGTTTCCTGTCAAAAGAGAACAAAAGAAAAAATGTGTTTGTTCTGTTTTCAGTACTGTAAATATTGTAATAATGTCCAAACAGCTCTCTGCACTAAAAGAAACAAAAGACAATCAGACAACTTCTTGACTTCTAAATGGTTTCTGGCACCATCCAGACCACCACTAGCAAAATGGATTACATCACACCAGTCCTGAAATTACAGCGCAGACTCCATGTTTGCAAAAATGCCTGATTTTAAAATGTTTTTATATCTATGTTAGACATGGAATGGTCCTGAATACATCTCAAAGTTTCTAAGTAGTCATCATGTTGACCCCTTAAGTTAGAGACCTACACATTCAGTGTTCCCAGACACAAAAAAGAGGAAGCAGCATTTAGTTTCTGAAGCAAACTCCCTGAAAACCTGAATGAACAAAAATAGAGTTGGCTCCTTTAAATCGTGGCTGAAACATTATTTTGTAGCACATTTAATCAGCTCATTTTTATCATGCTTGATATTTCACGCAGTACTTTTCATGTAATTCTTGTCTTTAATATATATTTGACTGTTTTCACGTTTAAACCCCCCCCCCAAAATTTTAGGAATTACCATGTGCATGAATGGTGCTGGACACATAAACTTGCCTTGCCTCACACAATGTGTGCGACAGTGTAGTCCCAATCAATGTTAACTTCTTCTTGTCCTTCAGTGTAATTCTGCCTGTTAATATGCTCACATTGGCTAATTAACCCTAATTATCACACAGAGAACAGCTAAGGCTAATGAGAATGTGTTTGTTTCTTTTTTTTTATCTGAAAAGGCATGAAAAATTCAAATGAATCCACTGATAAAAGGGAAAGATTTGAGTATTGATGAATAATTCATCGTGTACATTTTTTTAAAATTTGTAAATGTAAACAAAAGTCAAAACAGCGTCACACTGCTGCTTTGGTCAAACTTTGGATGACTGTTTCCTGATTATATCGTAACACTTAATACTGCAATCTCTCTGATTCTTACTCTCTTTTTTTTTTTTTACATTTTCTTAAAGGAATGATTGATCTGTTTAATAAAATAGAGGTTTTTGCTTTGCACCAAATGATTCTTGTACAAAAGATATATTTATATACGAATATGAAAATCACTTGAGAAACTGTTCCTCTGGCTATGAAAAGTAATAACCCTTTAGATGTCACATTTCATTCTTTTCAATGATGATTGTTCACTCTCTTCTGGAAGAATCGTTAATGATTTGTCTCTTTGAAATGTCTGAGCCGTTTCATCGGACAAATAAGGAAACCCTGGAAGGAAGAAACATTTGGATCCTTGAGAGAAAAGTGCCTTTGACTGAGCAACTAAACATCTGTCTTAGGGTTTTTCTGCTAGTCTTGAGAAGCAGCTCCCCACAGGGGAGGTGGCATAACATTTTTTTCCTCTACTTGAACGAGCCTTTTGCTGCTTCGCTTTCACTTAACCACTGTTTGAAGGATGAACAGAAACATGAAAGTGCGATGAAAAAGTTTGATGACACTACCAGGCAGTTGGGCATTTACGCAAAACGTATGTTTCTCAACGCAATCGATGTCATTTCTTCACTCGAACAGTGAAACGACTCCAAATTGCATGCCGCCGTGTTGCCGTCGTCCTGATGCAGATATCTGCTGGTGAGATGCAAGACTGAAAACAGAGAAACTTATTTACCCCTTAAGGGATTTTAAATGATTTGTTGTAATTTTTTTTTGGAACTTGTGCATATTTCTGTGTTTTTTCTACTGGCTCTGGCACTAATTGCCCCCTTGGGGATGATAAAAATTCTTAAGCTTGAATTGAAGGCAACATATAGTGCCTTGAGAAGATAAAATATTGAAATGAAAATCTGAAAAGTGGGACGTCTCTATTCGGTCTCCATTACTTTGATACCCCCCCCCAAAAAAATGTTCAATGTCTCTGTGAATGCTTTTTAATTTTATTAATCTGTTCAACATATGAACATCATAAAATGATTCACAAAAAACCAACAGCCCAAGAGTCAACAATACATTAAAAACAGTAATTAGTGGAAAAGCAGATAAAACTATATGACTTTAGCAAGGTTCTAATAAAATCCACAAAGTCCAAAGGAAGTCATTTCCAGAAGCATTGTTTATTCAAACAATCCAATTGAGGCTTGAAGTAAGTCTATAAATCAGTAAATACTTATAATGTTATAAGAAATACTTCTCAGAGAAGTGACTTTAATAGTCCAGCACTTAGCTGATCTCTGGATTGACCTCAAGAACTGTAACAGGAAAATGATGAAGATGAGCAACAGGTGTGGCAATGCCTTCAGAGAGAACACTGGCTCCCCCTACAGGACAGAAATGATCTAGGCGCCATCTCCTACTGGATCCTCACAGTATCTGCATTTTCACTGAGCTCAAGTCACAGTCTGAAAATGAGGACTTCAACCCTGTCAAAGCATGGCTACCAACAGGTAACAGTTATAAGGAAATGAAGCGGCCAAAAAGCTTATGGTAACTCTCTTACCACTAAGTGTGGAGCAAAAGTAACAGCTTGAGGCGCACCATGTCCACTGTGGCAGCAACATGGATTTTCTTTACCAGGGAAGCATTCCACTTGATGGGACAATAAATACAGGTTGATACTGGAGGGAAATAACTTTGTTATCTAGTAGTAAAGCTATGCTAAGCTCACAGCTAGACTTACAATGGAATAGTTTAGTGCAAAGCTGTATGTCGTATGTTACATTGTGGGGAAATGTGAGAATTTGACCAATTTGAAAAATTGGAAACCAAACATCTTGTTCCTTCAACGTTACAATTGTGCACCATTTTATGTTGGTAGAACACATCCCAATCTAATAAAATATATCTACACTTGTTCTTGCAATGTGTGATATGTGAAAAGATTAAGGTTGAAACATAACAAAATGTGGAAAAAGAATTGTGCTGAGGATACTTTCCGGATTCGTATGTTTGTCTAAACAATTTGTAGGAAATTCTGTAACTTGTCGAGACATTCAAACCTCAATGCAATCATGAATAAGCGTCAAATTTCAAGTAAAGCCTTGATTTGAGTAACCCTGTATGCATGCTTGTACACCAACATCAGAGTGTGGCTTTTGCTGGCACTGCAAAACCTCGTCCTGCCCACACTGGTGTTCCCGACTTCTCTGTTGTGGTTATGCTGGGATTACGCTGGGGATTAGCAGGGTACTGGCAGCGCCCATCAATGGGACAGAAATGACATTTCCCATCATGCACTCTCCCCTCTCTCCAACCTCCTTTCGCCACTTCGCAAACTTAAAGCGCCACAAACAGCAGATTACATGAGCTCAACTGCAGAGGAAGAAGTCAAACATCTCGCAGTGGAGATTAGGCTAAACAAACATGTCTTCCTCTGCTTATCACCATTCAGCCCGTACACAGAGAGCCGTCTCTCATGTCCCAGTTCGGACCAGATTAAGAAACTGCAGGCTGCTCTGCCCTGCTTCAAATTAGTCAAAAACAAGTATTCTAAATTTTAAAAAAAGTATCACAATTTCCACCCCATATTACTGTCAGTTTTGATTTATTTTTTTTTTTTTAGGAAAATGATGCATACTAACACTTCAAATAAATAACCTAGCGCAAACATCCAGAGATCAGAATCACTTGTGTTGACAAGCTCAACACATGTTTTGGTGCAGTTCTTGGTAAAATGGGTCCAGGGCTTAGTTTACATGCTTCTAGGACCTCGGGCAATAACAAGAGATCAAGCTTTTATGTATGTTTGAACCATCTGTGCCCTTGTTTGTTCAGGTCTTTGCTCTGAACCTTTTAAATTTTCCATACTTGGTATTACTCTTTGGCGTAAAGCAGCTTGCAGCTCAGACTCTGTGCTGCAATTTAATGGAGGGGGTACAAAAAAATAATAAAAAATACAAATATCTTCAATTTCCCTCCTAAATTTCACACACTCAAAAATGACTTTGTGTCTCATGCAATAAAGTCAACCACGTGACAGAAAATTTTTTTTTTCTCTGCTATATCCAGGTTTAGCTGGAGAGAAATATCACGGAAAAATATGCATTGCATCATTACAGATGGATATTTGGAGCAGAATCAAAAATATATATATTTTTTGAAAGATAAAAAGACCAGATCATTTTCGCCAGCTTACAGATCAACACATGAATGCTTGCAGGCGCCTTTAACTTGCTACTATGTTGTGCAGAGGTTTTGCAGAGTGCAGTATATTTCTGTACTTAGTCAAAGGCTTCATAATCTGGTCCTTTCTGGGTCCTTCCTACAAAACCTCGATCCTGCCGACAAGCTACGTCAGCGAGAGAAAAAACGTGGAAGAGACTTAATCAGAGTTTGTTTTTAATTAACGAGTGGTAATTTCTTGATAATAAAGTCCTTTGTCCGCATCAAAATAAGTGTTACAAGTGTTGAAACTCAACATGATGTCAGTCGGTCTAATTAAAAAACTACAGCTAATCTGATTTGAAAAGGTGTTAATATATCTGGTGACAAATATGAGAAATGTTAGTATTTGTTACCTCAAAATAGCTCTGAGTCTTCAACCGTCAAAACAGCAGCAGTTGTGTAGGAGCTATCTTTGATAGCATAACTTCTTTTCAAATATTGTAATATGACCTCTCCACCCACACAGGAAATGTTGGAATAAATGTGTTATTTATTCTTGTTTGATCGTTTATATTTCAGGTGACATTTCCTAAGGAGGAAATTGTAATTTTCAAGGAGTTAAAGTCTCTCCCTAGCATAGTTCTTACTAACCACATCTTCCCCTGCTGCTGTCTTGGCCATTTCATGATAATGCTAATGCTAAGGGTAACAAACAAGAATTTCCCTAAAATTAAGGGAGTTTGATGGGTCGGTCTTTCTTTGTGTATTTTAGGCTTAGTTTAATAAAAGTGTTTACTCCAGTCTGCATTTACTTAAAAGTTTTTGGGTGTTTGTGTTATATTAAAATAAAGCAAGAACATCAAATCACAGCTACAAAAAGACAAAAAACAAAAGTGTTGGAAAATAGATTTTCCGTTCCAAGAAGATTTTAATTTGTCAATAAACATTTAGTTCAGAAAAATGATTAAAAAAAACCTGCCCATTCTTAAATTGGATCCAGGAGCCTCATATGCTGCCTGACTGGGTATGTGGTGGTCGGGGCTTGCTATGTTGTTGTACTGTGTTTTAAGATCTTGTTCAATGTGCCCTTTTTTAACTTTGAGCCCCTGCCCCTCCAAAGGTCTCTGCACGGCACTGCTCTGTTTCACCTGTGTGAGAAATGCTTTTCAGACAAACAACAGTTTCCAAGTTACAACGACAAACCGAAGGACAAACAAACCTTCAACTGATTATTTAACTTTTCCCAAACGTGCTGCAAATCTTCTGAAAATTAAGTCATGTGTATTAACAAACACTGACATTTGGAGAAATCCATCCTCTCCGGGCAAACATTGACACCACAGTCATGTTCCTGAAGAAAACGTGAAGCTACAGGCAGCAGCAAAGCGGCTTAGCCTATAGCTCAGGGACTAAAACGAAGAAGCAAACAGGCGCGCTTTGTCTAAAAGGTAACAAAATCCAACCTTGCCCCTTCAAGGGCGGGCTTTGATTTGAAGCCAGCTAAAGAAGATTTTCAACAACCCCACCCCCACCCCCCCGCCTATATTTTGTAAAATAGTTTCTAATTTTGACGTCTACATTCCTGTTGACCTGGAAGCTGTTTTTGTTTTACTTTTAAAGGCTGGAGTTAGCGGTTTCACTTTGTCTTCTGTTTTGATGATAACGTCATGTAAAGTCAAGGTTGCTAATCCATGAGAAGAAGAGATATAAAACTCGAGTAAGGAATAAAAAAACTGATTAGAAGGTAAAGAGTCATTTCTTTAATTACAAATGAGCTGATTTATGTCCTCGTAGAACAGAAAACGCAGCACCGAGCAGGTGTGGAAGACCTCAGAGTAGCAGTGAAGACGTGCTTAAGGAGGAGACAGAGATGCACACAAACTAGTCAGCATTTTGTTCCTCTCAGTGTCATTCTGAGGCTGTGCAAATTTAAGATAATCTTTTCTTTGGGTTTGAAGCGAAAACGAGACTGGAAACATTAAGGCATTCTGTGGAAGCGCGTGCGGCTAAATGCTCCTCGGCAGAAGTTACCTCGATCTGTCACACAGAAGGATGATGTACACTGAAAACACATTCCCTCCCTCCTGGCACTCGCATTTATCTCTCAGTTTATGACCACTCTCCCCCCACGCTGGCACATCTCTGCCGTGACATCCATCTATTTCAGCATCCTGACTCGCACATCCGAGGGCCCGACTTGTCCCGCCGTCCTTAAGATGTTCGGAACGCATCCTTGATAGATTTAACCATATGCTTTCTCTTCATTTGGAAGCTGAGCGTGACAAGGCGAAGGTCAGCAGTATCTTTTCCCCCCTTTTGTCCTGTAAAATGATGTGGAGGGGACGGTTGGTAAGTTTTGAGAAGAATTTATTTTTGTGTGCAGCATCAGCTAATGTAAAAAGAGCATTCCTGTGACTTTTTAAGAAAGACAAATCAATAAATCAACCATCCGGCTGCCACAGTGACTGAGCAGCGGTTCAGCATCTAGATTTGAAAGTTTGACTGCAGCACCAAAGTGTACATACCTCTTGAATTCTTTTACATAATTCCCTAAAATCGTGTGGCTGTAAAAGGAATAAATATTTTTAAAAGGTATTCCGTTTCCTCCTGCGTCACTGTTTTTGTTTTTTCTAACCCTGCCTCAGTACAGCTCACAGTGCAGTTGCATTTCCCTGTGTGTGAGGAGCAGGTAAATAGCAGAGGATCTAAATCATCCCACGGCGGCGCCGCAGCGCATGGAGCAACTCCAGCACACAGATGCTTCTGCTTATCACTGTGCTGCAGTGATGGAGAAGCTCAAATGTGCTCTCAGCTGCAGCTCATGGCAGCCTGCTCCCGTCTCCAGATAACTCTGAGCTGGTAGTTATGAGCTCTGTTCATTGATATGTTGCCTAATCCTCTTTATTTGCTAATAAAGCCCTAATACGTTTGCAGCAACAAGTCTGCAAGCCTCACACAAGAGTGCAAGCGACTAACTTATATCTGAGTGATACAACTCAGAGCATGCACCATGTTCAACTGCTGAGGTAAAGGTGTTTCCCCCGTCCCCCCCTTTCTGAAACATGCATTTTCCCATCCTGAAATAAGTTCACTAAACCCAAACAGATGCGTGTAGAAAATGTCTGATAGGTTTAAATTCTTCTCATTAAAATGCTCAAACTAAAGGAGCCCATATTAACCAAGAATCTTGTTCCTGATCTTCAGCTGTAACTAAAAGTTGTTCACACGTGTCATGTAAATTCCTCTTCACCATTAGAGGGCACTAAAAATCCACATGAAGCCTTCACACATTTCCTGGCCTTCAGAAGAAACTATTACTTTTCTGTTTTTCAAAAAAAAAAAAAAAAAAAATGCTATGGAAGGTTTTGAGATAAGAGACTTATTATTAATTTATTATTATTTTTTAGAGAAGTGGCAATAATAATGACTGAAGCCCAAATGAACAGTACAGAAATGTGAGTAATATTTTTTCCAAGGACTGGCAAAAACTGCATCGCTTTGAATAGCACATTAATTTGATTATTTTTGGTGATATGAATCAGCTTTGTGATTGTTAGGAAATATTTAACAGAGTTAGATTAAGTGGGCCAATTCAGCAAGAGATGAATGACTGTTTATAAAAAATAGCTTATTTTATTTTTTCAAAGTAAGCTTTAATCCTCAAAAATGGAACAACACTGGGTCTATGCTCTAGATAGAGGGTTCTCTACAAAATATTGTTGATTAACTCTCCGAGTACCAATACACCAAAAATTTACTGATTTATTATGATTACTAAAACTTTATTCTTGCTAAGGAACTTTGGGAAATGTTGCTGTTATGCCTTCTTACAGAGTCAGTGTAAGATCTAGTGGGAACTGAAGCAGAATATGATTTTCCTTTTTTTTTCATTGAAGCTCATCACCCGCCAGTCACCACACCAGCACTAATATCTATTAAATATTGTATGTTCTTTTGAATATTGTTTACAGAGCACAGTCTACTTTACACTGACATTGGTGTCCATCAGTTTTGGTAGAGTTATGATGGGCTTATTGGTCAGGATGCAGTCAGTTAGAATAAATTAGCAAAAAATTAGCCGCCATTTGGCACAAATGCCATCTTGACATTTGTGCATGACAACTGTCTCAAGCAGCAGAAACACTATGGGGATCATAAGAGTCTGGTCTAAAAGGGAATCAGAAGCAGAATAAATGGATAAAAACAAATTCATCATATAATTGTACACAACATCTCAGCATTTTTATGGCCATTTATCTCCAAGGTTCACGAAAGTAAAAAAAAAACAAACAAAAACAAATGCGTGAATATGAAATGGGGGAAATTTGGAGTTTTTAGGTTTTTAGCCTTGGCTTTCCTGTGTCTGATGGCACTATGAGTTTGTAGATGAGCTGGGATGCTTCAGAGGTGAGTGCCATCCAAAAATGGTTCCCTGTGAGAGAAGACAAAACATGGCGAAACAAATATGTTGTAACTCGTCACAGCTTGACGACGAATTAATGGTTATTAATGAATGAATATTAATTCTCTCTCAAATTAATATTCTTAAGAAGCGGGCAAATTTATATTAGTCCCCCCCCCCACCACCACCACCACCCATCAACCCCATACCCCACACCTCAGGCGCCACTGTTCACCATTAGTCAGACATTAAAACTCGAGAAGCAACGTTTGATCAAGTCTCCCATCATCAGATTAAAATCCCGTGCAGGGTTAATCTGCACGTTGCCTCCTGAGAGGATGAGCAGTGACACATGATGACTTTAGTGCATTGAAAGGGTTGCGCACAAGACAGCCCGCGATGTGCGTTGAGCTCCGCAGAGTCCCGTGAGCGGCGGGACACCGGGAGTCAAAAACTGATCAACACGGATCTTTCCCTCCGCCGCGCGCTCGCTTCGCTTGCATCCAGCGTCCCCCCGCCCCCACCAAAAGTCTCTCCGGGCTCGTTACGCACAGCCCATGAGCGGAACTTGACTCGCGCTCCGCGTTTTCGCCGACGCGCGCGGACCACAATACAACTTCCCACTCCCACAGGTGTGATGGTGTCGAGCCAGCGAACTGAAGGGATGAGTGAGCCGGTCCGCTCCGCGTTCTGCTGAAGGAAAAAGTCCAACCGGCACGGACGATGGAAAGTACTTGCCTGCAACCGCGAGCCGCGCTGCGTGCCAAAATGAGCTTTAAACGGCAAAGCTGGATGATCCTATTGTTGGTGTTTGCAACTATATCAGCGGTACTCACACAAGGTAAGCGGGGCGGAGAGTGACCATATGCTGTATTTTAGCCATTTTTAATATTAAGCGAGCAATATTGTCCCAGTGCAGAGAAAGTCTTTTGGAGCATCTTGGGACAGTACTTCATGGTAAGAAAGAAAGGAAGAAAGAAACAACAAGCCGTTTATCTCCGTTGCTTGTTTCTTGTTAGAGGGCTGGCTCCCTCTCAGCTAAATTATGACTAAAGCAGCTTTCTCTAAAGGTCTGAATAATAAATAAACGCCCCCCCCCCCCCCCCCCCCCCCCCCCCCCATTTACACCACAAACTTTCATCTCGCTCTTCAGTAAAACAGCGTTGCAGCAATCCTAAACTGAGCGCAATTACGTGTCTTACTTGCGGCAAAGAATTGTCACAGTAGTGAGGAGTGAATTAAATATTTAGGATGAAATCAGCGAGGAGTATGAAGACTTGATGGGGTTGTATAAAAAATTTGAACCGTGCCTTCATGCGCTCGGTACATTGTCTGCTTTGATGGAACCCAGTTTTTTTTTTTTAACACACTCAGTGAGGCAAGCACAGAGAAATACATTAATACTCTCAACCTAATCAAGAAAAAAGGAGTAAAAAAAAAGCAAAGGCAATATATGTGAAGCGTGGAAGTGCTTCTTGGATGGCCATTTCCAGGGAGTGCAGGCAGACTGACTTTTAATAGGATGACAAAAGCTGAGAAATTGGGATAAATCTGATTTTTCAAAGCAGCTTTAAGAGTTTCATTGGAAATAACAATCCCAACCAATCACTACGCAAGCTTAAGCCTCCCTCAATCTATCTGCCTTTTCTCTCTCCCTCTCTTCTCTTATCCTTCCATGACTCCTCACATGCCACAAGATCTCTACATGTTTGAACATTGTCATGCATTTGTCAGACGTTATATGAGAAGATAAAGCTGTAAAGGTGCTGCGATGCATTTCCAAGGGTTATCAGTTAGACTTAGCCCAACCCGTTGGCACGTAATTTGGTAGTGGTTAAAATGTCACCATGACAAATGGGGACAGGTTGTTTTTTTTTATTTTTGTCTGTTTCTAATTGTGTGGGGTTTTCTTTGTTTGTTTTTTTGAATACTTGATGATGAGCTCCAAGTCTCTGAGGTTGGAAGCCCTTCTTGCCATCATCTTCTTAGCTCCTCCCTCCTGTCAGGACTCACGTTGGACGCTCGGAAATGTTAATTAATTTTGGGCCTAATGCATTTGTGAATTTTCTTAATTTTTTTATCCTATCAATTAGGTTTTTGCAAACTGAGCTTCTACACTTTCTTTCTGATTTGCTCTAACTCAGATACTTCTTCAGAGTTCAGACACAGAAACAATTGGAGCCTTACTCAGGAAAGTAGGGTTGGTTGCAGGAGATGTCCCTGATTAAGTGTTCGATCTAACTTTTTAAAAAAAGTGATGTACTGCAAACAGACAACTGAATATGTTGTGAAAAAACACAGACTTAACTGTACATATGAGTAGATTAGTGCGCATTGATCCATTATCCGGTGTTGGGACAAGGCCTGTCACAATAACAAATTTAGCAGGACAATAAATTGTTCCAGAAGTTATGATAGTTTTGTTGTTTTGAGACCATGTTCAAGTAACATGATGGTAATGGCAGAAAAATGCAAGAAAAGCCTCTCAAAGAACAATATGCTTCAATTTCTAACAAACATTTTACACTGGAACTGCAAGACTATTTAAGTATCAAAAACAAATAAACAAAAAAAAACAGAAACAACAAATAGAATGAATTATGATGTTTCTGTAAACAAAATTGTCCTTCAAAAGAAGAAGAAAAAGAAAAATGAGACCAAAACACCAGACTGAAGACTTTTGTCATCCAACTTTTGGCAGAAAGAGAGAGAAAAGAGAATCATGGATATGGAAATTATTGAGCTTGTTTTAATTTATTATGCGATTAACTGATTTACTGCGACAGGTGTAAATGGAAACTTGCCATTTGAACTGGAATCTGATTTGACATCATGCTAAAGGCCCACATCACAATGCTGCCAACAGGGACCTAAGCCTATAGATAGGACAATGCTTTAATCTACATAATATTGTGTTATGTCCCTGATTAAATTGAAATCTATATGCACTTGTGCCTCTACCATACATAAGCTTGGACAAATCTCTTTCAGCTGCAGATTGCCCCAGAAAATTTAACTTTCAATTAACTTATTGCAGGATTTTTGCCAAACTAACAAGTGTTAAGTGTGTGTCCCAAGTGAATGCTTAAATGTTGTGCTAACGCCAGTACATATTTTTTGTACTTCAGGACCTCCTCTTTGGCAAAGCATCAGAAGCTAATAAAAAAGTTGCCATGCTCTGTTAAAGATAGCTGCTCTGCAAAGGCGAGCCAGTCAGCGGACTAAAAACTCACTGCTAAACTTGATAAAAGATTCCCAGTGTCACAGGTGCATAATTAGTTCTAGTAGTACCATCTGGGCCTTTGCCAGGGCTTTTTTAATTTCAACCTATTGATATCAAGAGAATCACCTCATATGTGACCAACATTTCATCTACAAAAGCACCTGTAACAGCAGTATAGAAGGGGGAAAAAAAACAAAAAAACAAAGAAAAACAGATCTTTTCATCTCACTATTTACTAATCAGAATGCAGACACCCATTGCCTTCTGCAAAGCTGTTGGGATGGCAAAGTTGTTTTGCACATATGGTAAAAGCCATCAGTGCACATTAGGATTCACCGAGGATTTTCAGGCTTTAAGCATTTAATGGAAAGACACAAAGATTGATTAAAACTCTGAGAGAAATGCTTTAAGACAAACACACTGAGCAGATGCAGAAACTAAAAATCTACAGGGAAAAGATTGTTCATTAGATATTGTTTTATCCAAGGTACAAAAAAAAAAAGAAAAAGAAAAAAAAACACTGATCAAACTAACTTTTGCATTTTAATTACATAAAAATATTCCTCTTTACAATTTAAAGTAATTATTTATGCTCAGAGATGAGATATAATCCACATCACAGCTTTGTTTCATGTGGAGTTTCAGTGAATAATTTAAAAACATTACACGCTGGAATGTTACATTATTTTTAGGTTTTGTATAATTTACATGAACAACCGTTTTTTCCATGGAGGATTGTTTACGAGAAACAAATTGAATGATTTGCAAAGCAAGAGTTGGACTTACAGCACTTTTGTATGAAAAAACAGTTAAAATTACGCATAGAGTTTATTGAAGCTGGTTGGTTTCCTGGGACGGGAAGAAGCTAAGATTTGAGTCCACGCGGTTTTTTTTTGCTGAGGCCATGAGTCTGCGTTATCCGTTCCAAAACCAGATCGTTGTACAGTTCAAACGCTGAACAGTTTTCAAGTTCAACCACATAGCTGTTGACTCAACGTGGAGGTGAACAACTGAACATAATCCTCCTTCTTCAAAATCGTATCCATGTTGCGAGGAGCTCGCAGAAGAGCTAATATGCAAACAAAGCACAGGGCTCAGCATGGCAGCAGGAGAAATAACTGAAAAACGTTCATTCATGGAGCCTGGGCAGCAAACTGGAGGAACTAGAGAAAACTAGGGAGCTTATATACTGAGGAGAGAGAGAGAGAGAGAGAACAACCTTGGACTAAGGTGAGCTTAATTATTGGAATGTTGAACAGCTGGGCAGCTGCTGAGCATGGCTGCTGAGGGAAGGAGACAAACAAACATGAAAAAACACAAGGAAGAACAATCCTAATAGTGGAGAATAAATTACATGCACAATCAGAACAGAAGAATAAATAAGAAGCTAAAAACTAATAAAGAATACAGAGGAATGAGCTGATGAGGAAAAACTTAAATGACAGCAATTAAGAACAGTCAGAAAACAAATATAAGCGCTAACTAAAACACAAACATCAGTGGACTACGACATAGTTGACAAATGGCACAGTGGTTTTAGATTTTAATGCCTCATGTTGGTTTTATCTAGACATATTTAATACGTTTGCGGCCAAATAGCTTTATTTTTTGTTGTCGCGCATGATGAGGCATTTGCCTCGTCTGTGTGGCGACAGCAACACTCTACTTAGAATTAAAGTTTCACATTTGGAATTGGTTTTATTTCTTGATCAGCACCCTTCGACAATGTAAAAAAGAAAAAGAAAAAAAAGAAAAGATGTTCACTGCGGACACTGCTGCTGGTGTTTCTTGGTTGTTCTTGAGCATCCAAACCAGTTTCATTCAAAGGTAACAGGTCAGAGTCAGGTTGTTAGAAACTTGTCAACATTGGGTGTTCCAACACGACGTTGATCCAAAACACACATTAAAACTTCTTTTGAAAGTAGCAATAAAGTTGATTTAGCTAAACCGTGTCAAATTTAATACATTTCTTACAAAAAAAAACAAAGAAAATGATCACAACACGAATAAAGTATGCGTTTTTGGCTGTTTTTTTAAAATGCATCTGGCATGGTGTAATAAAGCAGAAGTTCATCTTAGGAGGGGAAAAAAAACTGAGTAAAGACAGTTGGGAGCGTCAGCGCTGATGTGATCCGACTTGGCTGAGGAGCAGAAGCAGCTCAGGAGGAGAAAATCTGAGAGGCTCGAACAGCTGGAATAGTTGGTGCCGCAGATTTGCTTGTATGTTTACCTCCTGAGAGCAAAACTTTCTCTTTTGGAGAAAAATCATCTTGCCGTCTCAGATTGCTTGACAGATATGTGTAATTTTGGCAATGAACAGTTCATCTCCGACCCAGAGCCTGCCATTTTTAAATAGTTCTAAAAAAACCAAAAAAAAAACCTTGAACAAACAGACTAAGGTATACAAAAGAGCCCTCCTTTAAATTTTGTGGTACATATACAGTATATATACAGTATATAGTATACACATATATAAAGACTAAGATTACACAAGGGTAACGAAACCGAGCCGATGAGATTATCAATCGCGCAGTATTTTGTAACCTAATCAGAGCTACAGAGGTTTTCCTTAGATAAAGTAAGCTAGTTTATATTTACTCCAAATGGAGCTTCTGCCAGCTCTGGGTTCAAACGGCACATCTGTCACTGTGGCCCCTGGTAGGATAAGCCCAGATTCAGGCTCCAGTCTCCTCCTCGCGCAGCGCGGCTCCCACTCAGTGAACATGAATGACACTCGTGTCTGTGTGGGCAAGGAAGGAGGGAAGAAGAAAAAACAGAAAAGAAAAGAAAAGCCACGCTGCCGGCTTCTTCTGAGGGCTGCTAGCTTGAAATGGCTGTGACATGCAGAGTGAAGTCAGCGCAGTGTGAACGGTCCAGGCCAGCTTGACAGGCTTTTTAGCTGGAGTGGATGAACAAAGATGAAAAGCGGATGAGATAGATAGATGATAGAGAGACTCATCAGATGCCAGCAGCCATGAGGGGACATGACGAATGATTCTGCTTTAAACCTTCCGAACTGGAGGCACAACAATCAATAATTCAGGGATAAACACGCGTTATGTGGCATCTCTTCACATTTCACAAATGCGCGGGGCACAAATTTTGTTGCCGATTTGATCTTTTTGACGATGCTGTGGACGTTTGCGGTTGCAAGTCAATTCATAGGAACACGTTTGATTCATTGTCGGATGTGTTTTTACGTGATGTGAGATGCTTAGTGCTGTTGGTTTTTATTGAATTAATCAGATGTTGTTTTTATTATTACCAACTAGAGAAACACAATTTAGTTTTGGGCCTGCTGTTGTATTTTTTTTTTAATAGTTCTGTTTAAAAAGACATTAAAAATGGATTAAAATAAAATGACCTTTGAATCAAAAGGCAAAAAAAAAAAAAAACTTTCAGCAAAGATCAGATAATATTTATTCTGCTGATCTCATGCTTGCATGAAAAAGCCCAGAAATAACTTCTTTTTGTCTTTAAAGTCATTGGTGTTACTATTACCAGTGTTATCTTCTGAATGTTGGAAATGAGAACAAAACACACACTAAAAGTAATGTTAAAAAAAAAAAGCATTCTAAACTATAATCTTATAGCCAACTTTCCTTTGTTAAAAATAGGACTTAACAATGATGTAGTTACACAATAATAATTATAATTGCATAATAACTTAGCAACATAGTATTCCTTTTGTCAGATACAGAAAAATTGTGATCCTGAAAAGGAAATGATATGGTATAATGACAGACAGGGGAAAAAAAAGGATTCAAAATGACATAATTATACTGTTTACAAATGACTGAAGCTAAATTCTTGTATTATGCAAGAAAAGCTTGTTTCCAAGCTTTGTTTAAAAAAAAAAAAGATACTTTCAGAAGTTTGAAAGAAAAAACTGCAATCAAGATCCTGATCAGTTCATTCAATGCTGCTTAAACATCAAAAATGAAAAGAATGGTGTTGTTCCCATCCTGTACCTTTACCAAAAATATTCAGGTTATGATGGGAAAACAATCAGAAAGAAACAATAAGCTTGTTTAGATTGTGGGCGACACCAATTAGAAATGAATAGCTCATTACTTTTTTATTAAAATATACTAAAATAACAAAAAAATATATTAAGGTGTCCGTTTAATTAATTCATAACATTTACAATTACAGTTATCGCTCTTCACCATCTCGCAGTGTGAACTCTGGTGTCTGTGAATCAACCCACGTCTCCAAAAGTTACAATTATCCCATCATAGTAGCACAAAGCGTCCGGAGGTAATTTATCTCACCTTTAAAATACGAAGTAAACTTCTAAAGGAAAAATAACTTATAGGAAAACTGTGTTGAAAAAAAAAAATTTCAATTGGCATTTCTAATATTCTACGCACTCCCCTGTTTTTTATTGCTATGCCTTTTTCTGTGCCACACCTATCTGTTTAAGAGACGGAGTAGAAGATAATCATCCAGGTGCATTTTTCCATAAATCATGCATGAACAGCTCTGCCTCTGTTTAGTGGTTCAAAACCCAAGTCGCTCGGTGACTATTAAAAATTTCATTATGATATTGACGTTTTTGAATGGAACGCATAAACTTCTACTAGTAATATTGTTCGCCATTCTTGGTAAGAGAAAAGGGGAAAGCTTAAGGTTTAAGGTTAATCTCAGAATCCTTTTTAATTCTTTGATGCCCTACTCAGCTGATAGGCTGTCCTTCTATGGCCCCTGTGTTAAAGTAGGCAACAGCAGTTTATTACCAAATGTACATGGAAGTGGGGAGGGTTTCTTTGGCTATACATTTTCCCAAACAGTACAGTGTATTTTTGTTTTATTTTATTTTAGTAAACCGTAAGCTACTGTCCTTTATCTTCCAGATCTGAACAGCAAGGAACTCACTGATACTAAGAGTCCAGTGCCTTTCCCTGTCTTCCTGCCGGTCAACTATGAGGTACGGGACGCCGACTACCTCTTCCTGAAGGAGGCTGGGCAGGACTTCATGAGGAACTCCAGCATGCAGAGTCACACGCAGCCCTTCGTTCTTTTAAGAGCCAGCCGTCAGCCAGCTGTCAATGCCAGCTACGGTCCCGTGTCCACAGAGAGACTCGTGCCTCTGGATCTGGTGCAGTCGGTGCAGCTCTTCAACGCCCCAGATGTCTTCACATTCAACTGGAAAATCCAGGCCTTCGTGCTGACGCCTCGGGTTTTCTCCTCCAAACCCAAAGTCCGGGTGCTCTTCTACGTCGCAGGGAGGGATTGGGCCAGAAGCGAGGGCGCCTTGGATGAGCTACCATGTGTGACGGTTTATGCTTTCTGGCAAACGCAGGAAGTGAGGGGTTCTTGCGCCATAGGAGGCGAGAGGGGAACTTGCATGGCTGAGCTTCTGCCTGAGCCGGGGTGGTTTGCTGTGGGGTCAGAGGGCACCAGCAGGGAAAGGCAGGATCCATCTGCTGGGAACTCGGTGGAGCTGTACTACCAGGCTCAGCCCAGGGTCAACGGGAAGTGCTTTTCTGTGAACGGAAGTCGGTGGAGCAGCTCGGTGCCGCCGGCCGAATACGTTCCCGTGACTCCCATGCAGAGGATCGGAAGCGTGCAGCTCCTGCAGATTCCCAAGGGGATGGCCACGCTGTCTCGCCTCAAGCTCGGGAACGCCATCGTCATCCGGACGTCGTCCAAACCTCTGAAAAAGACCGACATCGCCACTTTCTACATACTGATGGCCAGCTCTGCTCAGCTGACTAACTTCACTCTCAGGTACAGCTGAGTCTGTTGTTGCTTCAAGTGCCACAGCATGAAAAAGAAAAAAGAGAAAAAGATAGAAACCGGAGACTTTTTTCACTCACAGTATTAGTCATCTTCTCTAATTCTTGCACTAATCCACTGGCATCAAAAATAAGGCCATGTCAGGAGCACAGAGATATAACGTGGATTATGGCATTTCTCTGAAAATATCGCAGTGGTTTTTCAGTGAAGGGAGCGAGATTACTTGCTCTAGTGCTGCCTGATGACATTAAGAGCTGCTTCAAGAGTGGTAGTCATCATGGTTAATGTAGATCAAATAAAGTCACGTGTGACTCATAATTCCTGAAGGGATATTTATGCCCAGCGTTTGCACTATGTTGGCGCATGAAGATGGTGCCGATTAATTGCGTGGCTCAGTCAAATTTAAGGCTTTTGCGGTGCAGCTTGTTTCCTTTTTTGACGGCACATGCTCTTTAAGACAAATTTATTCCTTTGAAGGTGTCTGCCTCATCCATAGCTGCAAAAATCACGTGTTTCTGACAGCTGTGATAAAATTACTTTTCTTATCTCCAAAAAATAAATGTTTCACTTCTTGATGTATATTCTTCTTGAGGGGAAAACAGGGCGTTCCATCATTTATTTCACCATTTCAGCTTTTTTCATATTTTCATCTCCCACCCCATTGCAACCCCTCACCCAATATTGTTGCAATTTTAAGCAAACGGCAGAATTGTATAATTAACTGAAAGGAAAATGATACAGGTTTTGTTTCTTTGTTTGTGTATTACTAAATAAGTCCCACATATTTGCCACTGCAGGTTTTCTAGTCGATCTACCTCCACTAAGTTTTCCGATTTCTGTACTGGAAGTTGTTTCTCATTTATATTTAACAAAATATCTCAAGCTTGGTAAGATTGGTTGGTTAGACAAACTCTCTAAAGTCTTGCCTCAGATTTCTGTGCTAAGATCCACAGTGTAAAAAACCCCAAAAAACTAACTTATGGTAAAATACCGGCAACTGTGGTTGCCAGGAATTTTACTATATAAATACTATAAACAATATAAACAATATTTTGTTACTTTGTGCACATAGTCTTTCATTTACATCCTCTAATATAGAGTTTTTTCTTCAGGATTACCAAGTATTTAACTCCACCCCATCTGCTAATGAAATTTCTTTCCTAAGAACGTCCTTCCTGCGACACTGATTTTGCTACCACCACAGAGTGATGTTCAGGGTCATGTGCGGTATTAGTCACTCCCTCCAGTTTTTTACAATTCTGCCATGCATAGGAAGTCAAGAAAAATCAACAGATCAAGAGCAAAGTAATTGTGAGTTTATTAACAATTTCCTGCAAAAATGGTCAGAAACATTGGGTTCAAGTGGCTGCTAACTCCCATCTGTAGGTGGCAGTATTTCTTTCTTCTACTACACTGCTGCCAAGTTACAGTCTTTGATTGATATGGCCAGTTACAAAAAGTCTTATTTTGCAAAATAAACGCAAATATTGCAAATATTTCTGAAGCAGCACCGTAAAATGAGCCATTTTGATCGCAGAAAAGCTCATAAAAACAATTGTGAAGCCATGGAGGGACTGATTAGTATTCTGACTCGGCTGCACATAGAAAAAGTTCAGCTTTCATGTCCTCTGACCAGAGAGCCTTCTTTTACATATTTGCTGTGTCACTTATACTATTTGGGTAAAAACTCAAATGGGTCTTCTTCACAGCTTCCTCCTTACAACTCCCCCATAAAATACAGATTTTTGGAGTGTGATGCTGAATTATCTCCTTGCCCAGGCAGCCGGTTTATGTTTTAGAAGGACTAATGAGTGCATCGCAAGATATTTAAAGTTTGGGGTATTGTTTTATCTAACTCTGTTTTAAACTTTTCCACACATGTATGGTGTGATGTTTGGTGTTCTTCGTGCCTTTTGATGACATAGCCCAGGACGTGAAAAATTGTTAAATTCTGCATAGGAAGGCAGGGAACAACAACACGACTTACTCTTTTCTCGTGACTTTGTCAGTTTGTTTTTCTATTGTCTCAGAAAGTGACGCAATACAGCAGAGATGTGGCTCAAAACTGGAAGCGAAGTGAATTAAATGCATCCGACCTGCTCGCACAGTTTCATTGATGTTTCCACGGTCATCTGCAGCCTTTTGTTGTCTTTATCCAGTCGGAGATCAAACAGAACCTCTCCGCAGTAACGCTCGATATGCTGATTTCAGCTGTCAGAACAGACGGAGCAGAGATTTGCGCTAACCTGATTACAGACAGATTTATTTTGTTATTATTCAAGACAGGGGCTTCTTTACTCCGAGCAGGTGAATAATGATCTGTCAGGGGGAATGGAAAGCTTTTTCTCAAACAGGACAGTTATAGATTTGGTTGGTTTGAAGAGGTAACGTATCTGTCTGTGTTTTTTGAGCAAGGAGTCCTTACTTAGAACCCAGCAAGAACTCGTAAAGGCTGTTTACCCAATATTTAGTTCCTGTGTACTAGTAAGATACAGTGCCTTCAAAGTGTATGAATACCCTTTGAACTGTGACAAGAAAACCACAAACTTCAAAGGTTTTTGCAGAAATGTTACCTGTTGTAAGACCAATATCAAGTTTTGCATAATTGTAAAGAGAAAAGACTAGGATAATGTAGAATGACTGTCAGCCTATGTTTACATTTAAAAGTCAGAAAAAACTATTTGTACTCATCCCTCTCTGATATCTTTACAAATCCAGACCAACCAATAGCCTTAGTAAATCAACAATTTTGCGAAAAAGAATCCACTTTTGAGTAACTTAAGCTCTATAAATAATACAGTTTTTCTATGAAGGCTTCAGTGTTTTGTTTTAGTGAAAGAGTATATTCTCAACTACAAACCTACTATGACATGGGCATCACCTACACTGACAGGCCCAGCAAGGAGAGCATTAATAGATTTAGATATAGCCAAATATCTAAATCTTTGGTTAGATCAGAGATTTAGCTATCTCTGGTAACTCTGGTGCCAACTCTGGAGGAGCTGCAAAGATTCCCACCTCAAGAATCTGTCAACAGGACAACTATTAGTCATGCACTCCACAAATTTAGCTTTTATGAAATAGGAAAGCCATAATTGAAAGACACACATAAAAATGCCTTAGTTACAGTTTGTTTCAAGCCATGTAGGGGAAACTGCATACATGTGGAACAATTTGCTCTGGTCAGATGACAACAATTTGTTATTTTCTACTGGCTGATTGTAGAAAACTACTACTCTGAACATTATTCCCAGAGAGAAACATGGCAGTACCAGAGTCTTGGTGTTAGAAGTGACTTTCTTCAGCAGGGGAAAAGGAAAGCAGGCCGATGTCAAGACGGATTAAGTTAAATATAAAACAATTCTGGAGGAAATTTCATGTTTGAGGGTGCAAAGGACTTGAGGTTGGGGCAGAGGTTGATCTTAGCAGGACATCAACCCAAAAGCTCGCAGGCTGCATGTGAGGTCAAAATGTCCAGTTAAAGTCCATAAATCCAACTGAGGATTTTAAAACTGATGTGTACAGAGACTTTCCGTCCAGTCTACCTGAGTGTGGGTTATTTTGTAAAGAAGAATGGGTGAAAATCTTTTGTCTATGGATGACAAAAACTGGCATTGATTCGAACCAAATGCAGAAACCAAATTGCAACTGCAATTCAAATGACTTGCAGTTGCAAGTCTGAATAAAAACAACAAAAAGAAAACTCTCGAAACCACGCATTGTTTTCCTCCTCTCCACTACTTTGAGTTGGTTTGTAACCCAAAATCCCAATGAAATACCCCAAATCTTCAGCTGCAACATGACAAAATGCGGAAAAGTTCTAAATGGCATAAATACTTTTGCAGAGATCTGAATTTTGCCCTATATTTCACATTCGACACATCGCTGGTAATGAAACCCTGACAATGTTTTGTTGAAGATTTTCATTTAGTAATCCTCTTCCCAGTGGGACTTTTGAAAAAAAGATAAACATGGACTTGAACAGTTGAGCACATGCAATGAGAGATAACAAAAAAAGCATAAACGTCAAAATGTTTCATCCTACACTTCTTCAAGTTTTGAAGAATATTTTTAGGGAGAATCATTCAATGTAATAATATGTAGCTTAAAAGGTTAGGTCATCTATTTGTCTTAATTATCTAGTTTTCTTTTCTTCCCGTCTCTTTATTTTAGCTGAAGCAATGAAGCCAAAAATGAAAAGTTAATTTCCCGCCCTCTTCAACCTGTCACTTTTAATTATTGCCGCCTTATCTCATTTACTTAGTCACCCAAAAGAAACCCAAATTAAAATCAGATAACCGTGATGCCACCTCACTTCCTCTTTTTTCCTTTTCTTCAGTTCCCTCTAAGCCTCCTGCTTTCTGCATTCGGTTGGAAGACTGACAATATTACTTGCAATCCTTTTAGTAAGCCGTCATGTCTGCACTGTAGGTTTTGGTGACTAGACTCAGAAATTTCCGTTTTGCATCATCCTATAATCACCGTGCACTCCGTGTGCTCATTCCATTTCCACGGCAACACGTCGCCATGCTAGCCCATCTTATCTGCATATTAACAAGCTCTGTGCATCCAGACTTCAACAGATGTCTGTGTGCTATATCACTGTCTGCATATCCCATTAAGCTCTCCTTAATGTTCTCTCATCAGCATGATTAACGCGTTATTGATCTCTATGCCCAGAGTCGTGGGATATTTAAATTTAAGGTTGACCGAGGGAAAAAAAAAACAATAAAAAAAAAAGCATCTGTTTCTCGTTTTCGTCAAAAAAATCAGTTTTTTCATGCAGCTCTATCGCTTTCATCAATTAGAGTCTTTCTTTTACTTGTGAAATTAAAAGGCATTGACTGTAAACCAAAGGGGTTTGTTTAGACCTCTTCTTCGCCTGTTGAATCATCTTAAGGAAACATTCAGACATGAAATTAAATTTAGCCGTCTTTCTCTATATGACACGGTTTCCGCTAAGCCTTTCAACCTGGAAATCTAATCCTTCATCTGTGTAACAAATGGGGGTTTTTACATCCATTTTGAGGCCCGCCGTCCCTGCCATCTGCCAGGAGCGCTGGCATGAAGGTCCCCCCGAACTCCCCCGCTCCATGAGAACGATAAGCACGTTGTCAATGGCTCGCCATCAGACTGGCTAAACGTTGGACATTTGCCTGCATAATTGATGACTGCATCTGTTTCCGATTTCGTCGGGGTTTTGCTGGTGGTGCTGTGGCCCCCGTGAGCAACGTGTCCACACAGTTAGATTGGAAAAATCACAGCGTAGAAGAAGCAATTACAAACCTTATGGAGCATCTCCATATTGCCATTAATAATGGAATACATAGGGGGTTGGGCATCCAGGTTACACCAAGGAAATAGTCTAGCTTCTGCTTAATGGAATTTTTAAATAATCTCGTCGTTTCGTATCAGTCTGGAAAACACTTCATTTTTAGAGTTAAGTCTGTCTGCAAAGCTGAGCTGTAATCCAAAATGTCATGACATGGGTGGATTTGTAAGTAATAGGTTGTATACGTCTGTATTCCAGTTCTCATCATTAGCACACTGGCACAGCGTCCATCAAAAACACTCACACTCAGCTGCAGCTTCCAGTGCTTTGAACACTTTTGCCATTGTTCTTTGCAGAATAGCTGAAGGTCCATCCGACTGGTCAGAGTGTCTGAAGGATAGTTTTACTCTGTTGTTACAGGTTCTCATCTGGATTTTGACTCGGCCAGCAAACACATAGATATCCTCCAGTCTAAATCAGTGGTTCTCAGGCTTTTTACAGCGAATACATCCCCAGTAAATAACAGGTAACCGTCTTGATAGACATTTAAAAACAGCGATGCAACAGGATTTGGACTTTTTCAGCCGCATTAAATGACAATGACAAGAAAAACAAGCATTGTTATCTTTTGATCGCTAGTTCATAGGTTGAACGGCGTGGTTTAAAAATGCATTTTGTTTATCCAAAATTTGAGAGTCTAAGGTCTACAGTTAGAAATATTTACAAAAAGCCCCATAAAGTCAGAGCGGTTTCTTACAAATACTGACCTCAAAATCCAATATGGCTTCAAAAGTGCTGAAACACTGAGTTCCTTTAAATCAAGGCTAAACCCCCCACCTGTTTAGAGTTGCCTTTGATTGATAACAAACAGAGCAGTGATTAATATATTTGATGTATATGTGCTTGATGAGTCTGATGATGGCATTCTTGTTTCATAATTGGTTGCTGTTTTATGTACTTTTGGTGTAAAGCACTTTGAGCCGCCTTGTTGCTAAAATGTGCAATAAAAATAAACTTGACTTGACCTGACCATATACTCCCAATAAAATACATTGAAGTTTCTGATAAAACGTGCAAAAGTACAAGAGATGTAAAGTATTTTTAGCAAGGCAGGGTTTATTCCATGAGCGCATGTGGAAAATAATTATACCAAAAAAATGAATATTATGTAATAGCTGAGCCACTCCTGCCACTCATATCTTACCTGGTCAGAAAGTGAGATGGATGGCTGTTGCAGCACCTGAAAGCTGCCTTTCACACACGCTGTCAGCATGAGTCTCCACAGCCATCCATCTTCTCTGCCCCGGTGCCTCTCCCCGCCCGCTGTCTTCCTCTGGGCCCACTAAAATCACGGAGACGGGTTTCTGTTCCCAACCACTCCACCAAAAAAAAAAAAAAAACTTTTCCAGATGCAGGGGAATCCTTTTTTTTTTTTTTTTTTTACTTTCAAAAAAGGGACTTTAGATAAAACTCCTTGTTACTGCCACTTTTCATTAAGTACACCCTGCTCCACTCGGCCCTAATACATGGAGGTGTTCCATCATGGCAGGCCGCCGTATTCAGAGGCAATTACTAGATTAACCACCCTGTTACGTTTTCTCATTATTACTGTGAATATTCCATCCTTCTTCCCTCGCTGATTGCAGTGCATTAAAGGTTTTAAGGTTTCCCCGATTGGAAGCAAACTGCACATTCACACTGCAATTATTATTCCCTATAGTCAGCAGAACTGCAATTATATCTAAAAGAGCTTACAAATCGCTGGTTCAACTAACACAGAGCAAAGCAGCTTAAAAGTAAAGAAAAAAAAAAGTCAAATTGCAGATTTTCAATAAACATATTGATTCATTATGGGTGGTGTGTTTTTTTTTTTTTTATCTCTAGTATAAAGTGACACCACGCTGCTGATTATCTTAGCCTTGCATACAGATTTGGAGCAGATTTTTGCAGTGCCTCGCAAATGGATCCATAGCCCCCTTTTCACATTACATCCACGTTGCATTAATATTTTATTGAGGTGGTTTGTGATGGACTGACACAAGTCTGAAGTGAGATGAAGCGAATACACAATCAATCACGTGATGCAAGACGTGAAAATGTGAAAAAACTCGAATAATCTTGTAAAGCCGATGCGACTACATAGTTGTTGAATTTAAGCACTTCCCAGAAAGCTATCAACATTTCACAGTTGATCCCAACTGTGAAGCAGCTATAAGGGGACACTGTGTTGACACTGCATTACCATTACTGTGAACAACACGGGTCCGGCCACCTTCCATCTTGTTATCTGCTAAACCGAAACCAAATCAGGAACAAGCAGGTCCTTGTACTGAAACCTCATCTATTCTCCTTTGCTCATTTAAACCGCACTGTGTGTTTTCCTCCTCTGTTGTTGCCTCCACCGCCTCCTGGGAGCGCTCAGACTGTTAACAATTACCCCCTTCTGTTTTCCTCTGTCAGTCACTCTAATGCACACAGAAACTGGTTTCAGCTACTAACCAGAGATACTCTGAAGCACCTTAGCTGCAGCTGTAACTTCCTTCTGGGGCTTTATTTTCTGCTCCAAGTTAAATGTGATTTAAGAAGTCAGAGTTCCTCTTTTTTTTCCCGTTTTATTATTTGTGAGTTTGGAGTGGCAAAACGTGTGGTAGAATACACAGAGAGGCGCAGCTTAAATCTAGGTGCTGTGTTAAAAAAAACATGACACAAATTACTTATAAAATTTGCCACAGGATGTTCTCTGTAATCTTCTCAAAGTCTAGTGTGAGGAAATGTGGTTATATGGCCCCAATAAATATCGTAAATCAGGAGGAAGTTGCTCAATGTTGTTTTGGTTTGATCAGAGTTTTTATTAGAATCCAATAAAAAGCCTGGCAAATTTCAGAACTAAAATAAATAGAAATATGACGTTTTGTACATAATTTTCGCAAAATGGGAGTAATGAGGTACAAAATAGCAAAGGACGAGTACAAAATAGTGGTACAGCATTGTGACTGCGTGAGCTGACCCAGAGCCACAGATCAGGCTAATCCCTAAACAAACAGTCTCAATAACTATAACACTGTTTTCTTCCACATATTTTTATCCATTTGTCTTTTTTTAAAACATCTCTAGTAACAATTATGTCAGAAATATTGAATGTTGTATTTAGGGATATATCAGATCAGATTTCACCTGATTCAAAAGAACTCATGAGGAATACGTAGGCCTGTCACAATAACAAATTTTGCTGGACAATAAATTGTCCCAGAAGTTATTGTGATACACCATAATATTGTTGGAGTCCATTATCAAGTACTGTAACTGTAACGACATAATAATGCAACACATTCTCAAGGATCAATGAACTTTACATTCATATTAACATTTAACCCTGGAGCTGGAAGACACTTTAAATATCCAAAACAAATCAACAAAATAATGGAACCATCAAATAAAATGGATTATAAAGTCTCGGTAAAGAAAATTGTCCTTCAAAAAAAAAGGGCGTGTTGAGACTGAATCACCAGACTGAAGACTTTTATCATCCAGTTTTTGGTAAAGGGAGCAAAAACAAGAAAAAAACCCCAATAAATCATACAAATGGAAATTATTGAGTTTGTTTTCATTTATCATGCGATTAATTGATTTATTGCACACATCTTTTATATGCTTTTATTCGACATAAGAATAGATCATTTATAATTTGTTATAGTTAATTAACAATACACATAAATCCATGTGCTAAGCTCTCAATGAGTGCTCTTTTGCTATTAATAGAATATCTACTACCCTGATGTCTTGTAAAGGTTCATGTTGTAGAAATTCAGTTTTGGTTTCCTCCAAACGTCTCATACAGTCACAGTTACTCAGCGACTTTATTTTTCTCTAATTTGGTGCCGGATTAATCCAGAACCCACCCACCGCCAAGCAAATAACACACAGCTAGCGCTCCAAATGAAAGAAGGCATCAAAACACAAGTTGGTTTAGAGGAAATTAACAAACACCTGTTCTGCTCTCCTGTCACAGATCTGATCGGACAATCTGACGTGTTCAGGTAGTTTGGAAAACTTGAGTCTCTCAATTCTTCCCTTCTTCCTCCCCCAAACTTTTCCCCTAAAACTGACATTCTAGTCGGTGACCTTTAAACTCCTGAACAAGATGCAAGATTTTGATAAAGGTTAGGCTTCCACCAGCTGAGATAACATTTTGAACATTCAAGCTTTCACCCATAAGCACCCCGCTTCTCCCGAAAGCAGTAAATTGCAGAATTAGAGTTGGAGCCATTGTGATTAGGATGGTTCCCTCAGATAAGAATTAACCCGTAAGGGACAATTTTGACTGATGTCTTTTAAGGTGTATTGGACAGATGATTAATTTTGAACCTAAGCTAAAACTGTTTGCTGTAGCATAACAACTGATACGTTGATAATCGTTTGTAATGTAATCACATTTCTGGACATGATCTCATAACAGGGTCATGACAACACTATTAACACCTTTTTTTCCAGATTGGTCAGCCAGAGCTTCTTCATTGGCTGTTCAACATGCTATTGCTATGCCAATTAAAATGCCTTTTGACTTTTAACCAGTGGCGTTTAGCTGTGCGTAACAGACACCAAACATTTGTTTTATTTACGAGCCAGGTTTTTTTTGTTGTTTTTTTTTACACTGGAGGATTTCCCTTGTTAGCCTTGTCGTCCTTTTGTGAACTCTTATTAATCAGGGTAATGAGCTTCTGCAGCAAGCAGGTGGGACGGAAACGGGCAACCTCCATGGTGGGGGCACGAGCTTACCACGAAGCCATGCGCACAGATCATTTATTCCTTTCTAATTGTAACCTTTAACCTTTTGAGATCTTCTTCTGTTTGAATTTAAAACAGCCAAATTCATTCATTGAGAAAAAGGAACGCCCTCCAATCTCGATTCCCTGCTGTTGGAACAGCGGGTCGTAGCAGGCGCTGGAGCTCCACGACGGATGTTCAAATTAGCTCCCACTTAGGCAGATGTGCAGTCGAGCTCCGACGCCGCAGGAACACAAATGTGTCCAAAATATTCAATGCAGTAGGTCGGTATTATTTTATATCATGGGGATAATAATACGTGCAAGGTTGCATTCCTTCCCAGGGCTCAACAGGGACCTGCATTTCATTTTCCTTTTGGCTGAAACTAAAACCAAAGTCAGCAGCAGGAGCGGTGCTCAGATTGCTGCTGCTCTTATCGCAGATTATGCTTCCTTAGAGACTCGTAATGCGCTCTACACTTGTGTTTATCTTGAAGATTGGGAGATAAACCACACAGCTTTACATGCGAATGAAAATCAAAGAATTAGACTTTTTTTTTTCTAAACTGTCTACCAGAACCTGTTTATGCTGTTTGTGAGCAGGTCCCACAAGAGATTTGGAAAAAAAAAAAAAAAAAACCACACACACACACAAATGAGTCAACGTTCTATTGTTGTTTTCTTTTTTTAAAAACTCGTGTGTCTCTCTTGGCCCTCGCAATTCCTACAGAACAGCATCTCATTAACGTTTGACCTACTGAAAGCTGCTTATGCCGGGGAAAGCCCGCAGGGATGGCATTTTCTCCCTCATAATGCACACAATTTATAAATTAGTCAGCCAAGAAAACTCCCAATCCATCTGTGTATTTTAAATCATGAAAGCACACAGTGAATGAACAGACTCTAAGGTGGAGAAACTGGCACTGGGGGGTTGGATACGAGTTGCTACATAATAGTTGTTTTATGTGTTTCAGATACAAACCCCCGCCCCCAAAATACACTTTCCTTTTGTTGAAAATTAAGCTCCTTTGTGATACCCTGCAAAAACTATTTTGTATGGTGCACACTGAGAGGCCGGAAAACAAGATGTGAAATATCACATACATATATAGACATTTCCCATTGGCCACATTCTTGACCTTTTCATTTGTGGCTTTCTGCAGAGCATCAGTAAAGAAAGGTGTGACCTTTCGAACAGCAACACCCAGCAACTCTTTACTGTGGGACATCACGCTGGATATGGGAGCAGATGGAGCCATTGCTGTGATTTGTCAGAGAAAGGCCCCCATACCTGGGAAAAGGTGAGTCAATGAAAAGTCAACACGACTCTATATCTTGGTCAGAACATTTTATGTGTGCCTAGTTTTTGTGCCTGCAAATTTTAATATCTCGTCATAACTATTCCCCCTCAAAATGTTGTATTAAAATACAACATTTTTGAAGGAGTCGTCATTTCTTTTGCACAGAAAATATATCCTGTGTCATATTTCATGTCCTGCAAAGAGAAACAGTTTTATTTTTTGGGAGTAAATCTAAAGCGTCCCTACCGAACAAGTCTGACATTGGTTTAGTGTCCGCTGTCTGCACCGTGTCCTAGATGGACACTGGCTGCAGGTTCTCCTGTAAAACCCATTCTAAATGGGCATCTGCTGCTTATCTTTATTACCCGCTTCCACTCTGTTCTTGTTTTTATTTCGAAACATTTGCCAGCTGCGTGTGGTCACAAACTCCTAAAATGCAGCAAATTCGGTTTTTTTGTTTTTGCTTTCGCCCAAGACTTTCAAGAACCCGAGGAGTGTGGTGAGCTGCATCGATGCGACATTAAAACTATTTACGACAACATCTGCAGGTCAGTTGGATCAAAGTCGGCTCTCAGGGTTTCTGAGCACCTAATCTCATTAAACAGGGCTACACCCTCTCTTTATCTGGGATGTCCTTTCTACATCAGCAGCTTTGCACTGTTTACCTAAATTTAACTGAGGTAAGTTATAGGTTAAGTAGATGACTTTTTAACAGTACAGTGCCTTAAAAGTACCGACACCCTGTAACATTTCGTCTCATTGCATTCACAAATGATGCATTTTATTGGGATTTTTTTTGTGCTGTTGCACACAACTATAAAGTGGAAGAAGAAGAATAGCTTTTGGAAGTTATTTTTACGAATAGAAATCTGAAAAGAGTTCTTTTCTTTTTGACAACTGATTATCCTGACTCATCAACCTACTTAGGAAGTTAGCTAAGGAGAAAACGGCAGTGTAATTTAATCTCAATATAAATACAGCCGTTCTGTGTGGGTATCAGAGGTTTGTGAGAGAACAAACAGCATCACTGTATCTGTATCCGTCTCTGCCAACATCACAGATACAGCTGCGGATAAAACAATATTAACAAGCTCTGAAAATCTTAGATAGTGACACTGCACATCACTTTTAACTCACCATCCTTACAGTGAAAAAGCAGTGATTTCATCATCATGGTGTGAGGCTGCTTTCCTTCAGCAGGAACAAGGGAAGCTTGTCAGAAAATGAGTAGACTTAACTACAGGTCAGCCCTAGAAGAAGAAAAAAAAGCTCCTCAATACTGTAGAGGCCTGAGGTGGAGGTGTGCAACATGTTTTAGCCACTAAATGGAACCAGAGCTACAACTCAATGGTTTACAACAAAAGTATACTCAGCATTTAACGTACTAGATAGGCCCAGTCAAAGTCCAGACATAAATCTAACTACTGTTTACCTTGAAAGAATACACTCCAATCGGACTTAGTTCTTGTTTTTACCCATTACTTATATGGGGTTTCTTTTGATGTGAAGATGCAAGTAGAGACATGACAGGAAAGATATGCAGCAGGAATTGCATCAAAAGATGTTACTCATGGGGCTCCACGGCACCACCGCCGTCTGCAAGTAGTTAAAAATTGCAAATGCTTCAGACCCTATCTGAAAATAATTATAGCTGTCCTTTTTAATAGTTCAAACATCAAATGAACTTTATGTGTTAGTAAGCACAGTGAAAACCATCTTAACACTTACACAAAATCTAACATTTACAGTCCTTGTCTTTGTTCTAGAGGGCACAGCCAATCAGCACAAAGGAAAATAAATGTTGCTCCTGGATTGGCTGCTTTAGAAACACCAGCCAACAGTGTGTCAAGTAACATTGGGTATTTCAACTTCCAAAGCTGCATTTTCTTTTGAATATTTTAGATATGGTCTTTGTAAAAAATCTCCAAATAGCCAAACTTCCTGCAAATAACTTTGGGTTATGTTACACAGAAAAATCTGTGTATAGGTGAGAGCTTGAATACTGGAACACACATTTTAAATCTTTTTCATCTTCACAATCCCACGTCACCTTTATTGGCATATCGCAACAAAACACAATAAAGTACTTTTTTTTATTAAATCTTTATTTAACCAGATAAAAACCCATTTACTTTTTGTCACTAGGGTGTCCTGGCCAAGAAAGGCGTCAGCACTGGTCGTATTGGCTAAGACAGGTAGACAGCAGTAAAAGTCATTAAAAATATATCAAGTGTGAACAATTTGGCAATAAAGTACAGTAGCTGTGACAGTAATAATTTAAAATGTAAAGGCAGTGGGAATTTAAGATTTGAAACACAGGCACTGTTGACAGGATTTCCGCTGTCGTCTTTTTTTTTTTCATTTTGCTGAAAGCGTTCGATGAAACAAGTTCGGACAGTTTTAGCTCAGCTTGCAAACAGAGGGCGCAGAGATGCTAAAAGCTTTCTTCTCCTTTTTTGTTCTCACACAAAGAGCATAGAATGAACTTTGAGCGTAAGGCACAACTGACGCCTGTTCTCCGAAGAAAAGTGAATGAATAAATAAAAATGAAGCGGGCCAAAAAGGGCCTTGTACACCAGAGTCATCCAGTGTGTATATCACCCAATATTCAGCGAAGGCTAGCCAGCTCTAGAATGCAGTTCACAGTGGTGGGTGAGGTGACTTCAGCCAGTGATAAATCTCAAAGCACAGTGATATACAGGAGTCAAGGACTGTAGACTGCTGGGTGAAAGCCTCATGTACAATATTGCAACACTCAAGTGGCAAAAACGTAGTTGGGATCAAAATCTTCCAGGTTCTGAGGGGGAAACATGATTTGTTTCTGCAGTGGAAACCAAGCTTTCCATTTAAGTTGGAGATTAAATGTTTCACTTGACATGAAAAGTAGATGCTCTGCAGATTGCCTGACAGAATCTGATCAGCTTTTTACTTTATACAATATCTCTCTTACTCTATTTACATACAGTAAACAAGAACAAATAGAATTATTTTTTATTGTACATTACAATAACTATTGTTAAAGTCAATGTTTACGAGCCACACAACCCTCTGTAACAGAGAGAATTAGTGAATTCAGGTCACTAGACAACATTTTTTCACTAAACAACCTAAGGATTCAGGAAGGGGAATGTCAGATGTCAGATTCCCCTTTGACCTTATGTGACGTATAGTTATTACTTCCTGTTATGAGCCATCAAATCATGTGCAGCGGGTTTTCAGCAGATAACAATTCGACCTAGTTGGCTGCTTAAACGTGATGTGTAACCGTGCAAAAACATAAAGTAGGTCATTGAAAGCTGATCGTTTCACAAATGTTGGACAACAAAATAAAACACAGCACAAAGGCCACCTCAAACTGGATTGCAAGGGTTTTGATCCGATCTACAAAAGAAATAGCTTTTTCTATGACTCAAATGTGTCTGCAGCAAAGAACATCAAACATGCTGAGCTACTGAAGGATTTGACAGCAAATACCATTCATAAACCAGGGATCACAACAATGTGCACACATTTCAGACCTCTTCATGAAGCCACACTTGAGATACTTATAACTAAGTATCACGCCATCATCTATATAACAAACCTGCTGTCCATCCAGCTGCCTAGCCACGTTGCACATAAATCTGTGCTGCTTTCCAAGCCTGCAAGTGAACCCCAAAGTAGGTGCTTTGAGATTAAATTCAAACAGTAAGATTATGTCTGCCTTTAGAGTGGCTCCAAGAAAAGATTTTATGACTAAGGCTCTCTTGAATGGTTTCCAGGGTAGGAAGAGCCTAAGTGTGTGCCGCCAAGTTTTGCAAGGAGCTCAATGAAGGGCCAAGCAATAAAAACAGGAGGAGGGAGGTAATTCATTGGTAGTAAAGCAAATTTATATACTTGAATATTGGTTTAAATCATTATTGTTTGCTTAACTAAGCTCTTTTTTTTTTATAACCGACAACTTGTTTGCTTTAAACAGAGGCAGGGCATTAAGCCTCTGGACATTGGTTTGACCTTGTTATGTTGTTTTCCCCACTTGTTGTGGATTATGATACTGTTTACAACAACATCTATGTTGGTGAACATATTTCTTTCACCATTATGGCTAATCCTCTCTAAAAATGCGACAAAGTACGCAGGACTCCTGCTGAGGGAGTCTGCTGTCGCTACTCTTTTGGGATTTCTGTGACTTTATGCCTTGCTAGCCTTCGTCAGCTCAACCAGTATTTGCTGTATCAGTACACTGTGGCTGTTTTTGTTGTTGTTGTTTTCCCATGCTCCATTGAAGGAGCCTGGCTTGGATCTTAATAAACTTGCAGGCAGATTGCAAGCAATAAAAACATAGCCGACGAGGTTGTTGATCATTCCTCTGCGAGCTTACAAACTATGACAGGGGCGTGTAGCATGGCAACATTGCCTATCATATGGATATCTGTGTTAATGCAGACTTAAGGGGATGTGCACTGCCTGCTGATGTGAGCCAAGCATATCTTCTTGTAATACTTGACCAGAATGCGATTACTATCTTTTAATCTCAGGTCTCTGAGCAATATGTTACAATGATTAAATTACACTAAATCTTTCTTTTGCCCTTAATAAGGAAAATCCTTTAGCATGCTTTGCTTTTGAGGTTGGAATTTAATAAAGGATTCATGCATATGATTTGTAATTCCACATCACCGTCGAGCCAGTAGCACAGTGTGTCTGTGATGCAGCCCCTAGTTATGCAGCAAAAAAGGGCTTGGTGAGTCTGCACAACTCTGACACTGATTTATAACTTGTGCACACTGTGGAGAGTCTGATAAAGTCCATGATGTTATGTGCATGCTTATTTTGTTTTGCCCCACCAATAAATCTTCTCTGTTGTTCAATGACACGCCAAGGAATAAAAGCTAAAATACAAACCGGGGACATGGCAGAAAAAATTCAATGCGAAGTAGCAGAGCACCCTGCTCCAGCTGGCATCAGGAAAAGGCCACTATAACTTACAGAGGCCAATGCCTTTTGCTAACTGTGCAGAATGCCACTGTCCCTAGAACACCTCATATTCCATTCATATGTAAGACTTGCAGACATTCCCAGTGAAATGATATCTGCAAAAAAAAAAAAAGATCTTTTTTTATGTTTCTCTAAAAAAGCCTCAAGTTGCAGAATCCTCTTCAGTGCTGAAAAATGGGCCAGGCCATATCTTGTCTCAGTTTCTCAGATCACACATAGAAATGTCTTCTTTCATGGGGCGAAATTCATAACATGTCACAATGAATTTTTTGCCGGATATTGCTTAAAGTCTGGTCGCTTGGAAGAAACGGGTCTTTTGAAGAGTACACAATTATTTGAAAATAAAGTATGTTAGATTTAAGGATGGACTTTTAAAAACCAAGATGCACATTTTTTTTCTAACAGACAATGAAACAGGGTTGGTAATTACTTTTTTCAAGCTTGGTGAAATGTGATATGTCAATAGCACAATAATCTCAATAAAAGATGCTAAAGTATTTCAAAATGGTTAAAAAATAAAACTGCAATGACATTTACTAGGCATGCCATCTCACAGTCTGATAGTTGAAATGGTCCAGTAAAAGTCCTAACCTCCAGTATTGTACAATGGCTATTCTTGATATGAGCAACATAGGTTAACACTCAAAGTGCTGTTGTGTTGGGAGAGCGCCACCCTAAAGTCTTTTATTGCTTACTTTTTACTTTCATGTGGAGTGGGCACTGATGGAGTTTAGAAAAATTTGCATCTGATTCCCAAACCCCCATTTGGCCCTAAGCAAAAGAGATTTTTCACCCCCTTTGATTGAATTTTGAGACATCTCTAGTTTAAAATCTAAAATACTTAAAGCGGTTATACAGAAACTGAGTTTGCTACAACAGATTTACGCTGAAAACAGTATGAGATTCTTTAAACCCCTTATTGTATTTGTGAGAATACAAAAAAGCATTTTTTATAATTTTTTGCTGTTCCAGTTCATGACATTGCATGAAGATTGCATTATGCTTACCTGTCAAAGATGGACAGACATATAATGCACTAAATATGGATGGATTCAAATATATTTTCAGCTTAAGAAGCCTTTTTATATTTGAATTCCAACTTCTCCCTTTTTACAAAATATTTGATATCATGCCTGCTGTCAGTTTAGCAGCTGAATAGTCTCTCGCTCTTTGTGTAGCGATTACTCGCTTGTAGTGCAAGAGATCTACTCCCCTGCCTGTGAAGAGGTCAATCACTCCATTAATGAGAAATCTATACAAATGTCTGCTTGTGGAGAGGCTATAGCCCTGGCAGTGGAGAGATCTCACTTTCTGTTGGTCAAGAGATCTGTTGATCTACCTGGTGAGAGATCTATTTGTCTGTGATACAGTCTATCACACCAGTTGTTTGGAGATTTACGTCATTGGGGGTCAAGAGTTCTCTCCAATTGCTTTTTCTGTTGAAAGAGCTATTCCTGTGTTGCTTGAGAGATCAATCAATCTGTCAAAAGATCTATTGGTGTGTCAGCAGAGGCATCTATTGCTCTTTCAGTTGATTATGAAATCTGCCAGTCGAGAGATCTGATCCTCTGTCAGTCATGAGATCTATCATTTTGTCTGTCCAGAGATCTATTACTTGCTTGACAAAATGTGAAATCTGTAGCTCTGCCTGTCCAGGGATCTATTCCTCTGTCTGGTGAGATATCAGTTACTGTCTGTCAAAAGATTTGGGGTGAGCACTCTAGCACTCTGATGGTTTAGCTATCAATCCCTGTCAGCCAAGAGCTCAATCACACTGTGAGGACAGGGATCTATTGCTTTGTTGGTTAAGAGATCTCTCTCTCACTTTGTCACTCTGTCAGACAGAATAATCTATTGGTCAGGAGATCTATCACTTTGTCACTTGAGACATGTGTTGGTTGAAAGATTTGTTGCAGTTTATTTTGAGAGATCTATCAGTCTACCTGTTATAGTTTGAGAGATGTCTTCTCTGTCAAGTAATCTATTGCTCTGTCAGCCAAGAAATCGGACACTCTGTTGGTCAAGTGATCCAGTGACTATCTGGTGAGAGACCTACTGCTTGGTCAGTAAAGAGATTCATCACCTCATCTGTTAAAAGATTGATTGTTTTAAGTCAAAAGATCAATCTCGCTCTTGAGCGATTCATTCGTCATCCCGTCATTGAAACAACCGTCAGTCAAAAGAGTCATGAGTGTGTCAGTCAAGAGATCTTTTGTTCTGTTGATAAATCTTGCTTGCTGAGAGATCTGACATCTTGTCTGTCAAAAGGTCTTTCAAGGTAGAACGACTGAACTTTCTGTAAAGACATCTTTCACTCTGTCTACAAGATACCTGTTGCTTTGTCAATCAAGAAATCTATCTCTGTCTTGTTGTTGGTCAAGAGTTGTCGCTCTTGACCAATTCTCTCTCTGGTGAGAGATTTATTGTCCTGTCTGTCTAGACATCTTTGGGGCATCTTAATACATTGGAATATTATTGAAAAGTTTGTTGATTTCACTGAATCAATTTACAAAGTACAACACATTATATATATTAATTACACACTGAGTGATGATTTTACACTTTTCGTTCTGTTAATTAATATGATTACAGCTAATGAAATGGTGTATTTAATTTCTTAGTCTAGATTAATGTTACGTCTGACTAATAAAAAACATTTGATTAATTGAATACAATTTGTAATAAGGCTGTAATGCAAAATGTGGAAAAGGTGTATACACTTTATGAATGCACTATACAGGTTGTTATTTTGTAATCTTTTCATCTGACAAACAAGACTTACTGGAACGCATAGTTTGATTTTCTGAGATGTACTTCTCTGTCTGGCAACGATCACTTTGTCTGTAGACAAATCTATTGCTCTTACTTTTAAAAAACTATCAATGTGTCCAGAGATCTGCTTATATATGATCCTGGATTCCATTTGTGGAATAACCTCGACTAGTTCTACACAAATGCCTAATTTATCTTGTTTGATTTTAAAACTCCTGAATGATAAAGTAAACTTAAAGTCATTTTTAGTCCTTTCTTCAACTTGATGAATCCAAAGATGGTTCTTCAAGCCTTTTTCCTTATATGGAGCTACCAAATGTTGGGATCCGGGAAGGAGTTCATATAAAGTTTTATGCCATGTAATATCAGTAATTAAATCCTGAATTTTAAAAGAATGTATCTGTATTTTTTTTTTTTTTTTTACTATTTGTCCATATGTCCATTTAAACATTGCATTTATAGGCTCTTCCCAACTTTTTTTTTTCTCATCCAGACTTGAAAGCAGTCTGCTGGAGGTGCTTCAGATGGACTTTGAGGTTGAAGAACTGAGCAGTCCCGTTGACAGCCAGGTGATCATATGGAAGCTGGAGCTGCCGTCTGCACCCAAAACTGTCGCCAAGACTGAAGGAGCCATGAGGATTTATACAACTCAGAGAGACTTTGTTGGCCTCGCTCCTCTTGTGATGGTGAGTGAGATGACAGCTTTCGTGTCACCCCTGATCATTACGAGAACCAGCGTCAACATTACAGACAGCAGCCTCTCCGCTAACTGCCAACGCTTCGGCTGCGTTTGAGAATCGGCGCATAAAAATATCATGAAATGCACTTTGCTGTGATCCATTCCTGTCTGGCATGCATATGCAGAAGTCTGAATATGCTTGGGTTTTTGTTTAGGAAATGGCTTCTATTTTCAGCAGACTGTGACCTTGCGTTGCTGACTGTCAGCTAGCTGATGCCTCTCTTCCGTGTTGTTCCGCTCTGTTCTGCCGTACAATATGTGGTCATTCTCTGATCCTTAACAGCTGCTTCATATGCTGCTATTTCGGTGCCTCAGGCCTCTTTATCATGCTACACTACCTCTATAATTAATCCATGATATAATCCCCTGTCACTAAACATTACAGCTGTTTGAATAACAATATTGAATCTTGGTTATTTGTCACTTGTTTCATGAAACTTCTACCAAACAAACAGTTTGAGGGAAGCAACATGAGTTTTAGAGTAATTCCTAAAAATACGGAGAACATATATTTTCTTTGCATCGTCCTGCAGTTCCAACACTTTGGTGCTGGGGTGCTTTGGTTCAGATGCTACAGTATCCTGATTTGCAAGTGACATAGTTCATCTTACTGGTTGAGCAGAGTCTGACTATAGGCTGAGGGGCAAACATGAGATTTTCTACTTGGCTCAAAGAAACATCAGCTTCTGTTTCAGTCTTCAAAAGAAAAAAAAGCGATGGTAGAACTTTTTCTGACAGACCCTTTAGCGCACAGATGGGGGGTAGAAAGCTCACATTGCATATTTCAGTCTCATTTAAACAAGTTCTGGAGTCCAGGGACGCATATCTGTCTGCCTCATTTTCATACATAAAAAGCACATAAAACTGTGTCCTTAATTTTGATTTAATAGATAATTTAAAGAGGCTAGTCCCTCTTGTAGCACTTCCTACAAATATTATTCTATTATTTAAGTTCTATTCATGGCACATATGAGGGTTTTGCTGAAGGCCAAGTTAAACATAGTAAATGGGTCTGTAAAGAACAGGACAGGATTGCAGAACTAGATTGCTTCATTTTAAACAGGAGGCCTGGATTTCAAGGCCATTTTATTTGCCACTGATTTCAGGTACAAATTTGACCAAATGTCTCCTCTTTATCCACTCAATGCGTTTTTAGAAGTAGATGTTAGTGCATAAACTTACTCAAACACCTTCGTATCATAAAATATTTGCCTTTCTCATCTGTCTGGTTCAGTTATGAACAGCTATAATTAAAGTTTTAGGGCTAATCACGCCATGCACCGGATTGATTTGATGAATGTAATGATGATCCTTCATTGTGCAGTCCAAGAGACATAAATGTGTCGCTCTGGAAGTCGTAATGCACTTAAAGTCCTCACACTAAAATATTTAAAGCAGATAAATGAACTAAACCAGCATAGTTAACATGTCATAATTTTTGAAAAGCCTGTTTCCTGAATGGCTTATCATTTTTATTCAGTGTAAGCTGAGTAGCTTTTTTGGTTCTCACACACTTCACATAAATGTTTAATGGGATTCAGGTGGTCATTCTCTGAGTTAAATTGGTTACCCATATAACCAATAATATATATGTACTATTGGTTAAATACCTGTGTGTTATTGGTTAAATGGGTAGCACTGAACAGGTCACAGCATGAACTAATGTTTGCTTGTTTGCCAGCAAGCAATTGTTTCTCTATAGTCAAGGGTCTGGACTCTCTGTTTGAAGCAAAGAGTGAAATAATGGGCTGGTTCTTACCAGTCTAGTACAGTTTCAGCCACTCTATGCTTTCTTGTCCTTGAGTATTTTTTTGTTTATTTTGTACTTTAAGTTTTTTTTTTTTAAATTAAGAACTGCAAGAGGTAATGCGTTTACCACAATATTACAATCTTCCATTTAAAAATAAATCTGTCATTAATTTTTAAGTTAAAGAACACTAAACCTAGCACAGATGGGTGTCAAGCTAAGAATGAACATGCTGCACAAATCTTAAAGTTATCAGTTATCAAAAAGGAGTTAAAAAGATTTCCCCTGCTTCAAAGATGAAGTATTTTTTTTAAGAGAAAATACAGATCAGGACACCACATTCAGTTCATGACTGGTTATGTTTCATCCTCTGGTGAAGGGCAGCAACACTTCAGACTAAACACCACAGCTCATTTTCAGTCCATTTCTACTAGTGTTTGACCACGCTTGAAATGTTACAGCTTCCTTTGGAAGGACATGCTTGAGCAGAGAAATCAGGCTTCATCTCTCCTCGCCCTGTCAACTGTGTGTTGACCTGGTGATTACCTCTCCTCCTCTCAGCTCAGCTCCATCCTTGACTTCCCAAAGGGACAATGGCCTTTTTATGACTTCAGCGCTTCGACGTCAGTGAGCTAGCCATCACCACCATTGCCTTTAGTCTTTCTCCTGGACAGGAGTTGTAAAAAAAATAAAAATAACATTCAGTGTCTGACTCATACATATTTTTAAACATGGAAACATTGAAATGTTATATTTGCTGTTCTGATGACATTGCTTGATCTTTACATTCCCTGCAGGACACAGAGATCCTGAACACCGCTGTACTGACTGGAAAGAAAGTAGTGATGCCTGTGAGGACGGTGGCTGTGGAAGAAGATGGATTGGTCACAGATGTCTCTGACTACACAGACTGCAGTTCCACTGACGAAGATGTTCTCAAGGTACAATCTTTGGATTATTGAATTCAATCTTTCTACAGTTGAAACCTAAAGTTTCCATACACAACAAGCAGACCAAACCTCTGTCGTTTTGCGTCAACTAAAATTACAAAAATGATTTATATCTGTTAAATTCCACAACAGTCAGAGAAAGCTTATGTCAGAGATTTATTTGGTAATGTACAAGTATCTCTGTTTTTTCTCATAATGTAATGATGGTCATTATGGCAAAACAGCTCCACATATGAACATCTTTGTCATTGTGTGCATTTGCAAACTGCAATCTGCCTCTTTTGAGTTTGTTCTGGAGTAATGGCTTCCTCCTTGCTGAGTGGCCTTTCAGTCCATGCCGGTACAGGACACATTTCATGAGGATACAAACTTGGCACTCAATCAAATCTTCGACTTTAACTGCTTCTATGTTGTCTGCTAATTGTAAATCTCTCCAATGAACTGTCGGGATTTTGATTAAGTTATTACGTAGTGATGCTGCAGGAACAGGAACCATGAAATAGTTAAACGCACACAATTCATTAATTACCTTCATTGGCTATTATAAGTTTGCACTGTAATAGCTTAATGACATTGTAGTGGCGATTATTTGTCAAACCAAACATCCAATAAAAGTTCCATCAGCCACTATAAGGCACTGGGGTCAAGATTCTTCACGCAGGCAAAAGAAGTTTAATGTCCAAACTTGTTGACTGTCTTGGTTGCTTTTATTTTCCTTTTCAGCAAACAGTTACACGTTCAAACTTTCCTTTGTTCTCCTGTCTACTTCTCTTGCTCTGCGTGAAGAATCTTGACCCCAGTGCCTTATAGTGGCTGGTGGAACTTTTATTGGACGTTTGGTTTGACAAACAATCGCCACTACAGCAAGTAAAAACCATAGGCCCCAAACCCAAATGCCTGCTGGTCCTTTACCAGGCCCCTACACTTATAAAGTGGACTGACCCACCTTACTTCCTGTCTGACTCAGAAAGAATGAATAAGAAAAATAAGAAAACAAAAGATAAATAGAATCAACAATTATTAACCTGCAAGTTAACTCTGTAAATAATACAAAAAATAGAAATTTAAGAATAAACTAACAAAATTCAAATGGATAAAGAAATAAAGAATAAATAGCTCCAACAGACATATTTAATATATTATTAAATAGAAAGAAAAAAAGACATTTAATTAAATATGTATGTATTCATGGTACATTTAATCAATGTTTTAATGATGTATCAATTTATTTAATTTTGCTCCCCAACATGAAACGCCCTTGCTTTCGAAGTGAATTTCATTTGGTTCAAACACCTGCTGAGGTCGACAGAATGGGATAAACACACATTGAGTGGATAAAGGTGTTAAGAAAGTGGAATTATGAATGAATATAAAAAATGTGAAAGTGAATGAAGTAGTCCCTTTCAACCCTGTAATAAACCCGCCTTTTCCTTTATACTAAGCTCCTTGCGTGTCTGCTGACCTAATGGCTGCTCCGGTCACAAACATTCACTTTAATCTTCTTAGTCTAACAGCTTGACACTGATATCCTTCCTCCTCTGCTGTGCCTAAGGGGTATCAAATATGCCAGTGATAGATGGAGACGGGTTTATCTATAATGGACAGCTCACATCATAAGATGAACGTGAAAGAAAGTGTAATCTGCTGTGTTGGCTGGCATTTTCCAACGTGCAGGAGAAATGCAAAGGCTGAATATATGTAAAGACATTTTCCAGTTGGACGTGTCATAATTAAGTATCCCACTGAAAAACTAGTGAGTCTTCGGTGGAATGAGGACTTTCTTTTTTTTTTATTGCGGTTTGGAGATTACTACATGTTGATCAAATCGTCACGCAAATAATCAGTAACTCACCTTTTGCAGTATGTAGTCATATTTTTCATAGAATATGTATTAATTGGGAAAGAAAATTACAAACATAGCTGTGCCAGTGAAGCAAAGCAGACATTTCCGTTTATTGCTCTGCTTGGCGATGAATGTCAAATCCTATTTCAGATAAATATCTAAAAACAGGAAGATATTTTTGGACCAATCAAATTGTGTCAAAAATAACTGGGTGGCCAGTAAACAAAACAGCATTCCTTATATACTAATGTATTAAAAATATATTTGCACAAACAAGGTCTTGAAGGTCACATTCTAATTCTAATTCAAGCTTGAGCAATGTTTCTTGAAATTTCATCTATGGATCATATAAGAAAATATGTCATTACATCTCAGTTGGCAAAAAGGGGAGTGGACAGTGATGTGGTCATGTTATCATGGGCTTATGATTAAAGCACAGCTCAGTTCTGAAATGACTCACATTCAGCAGGCTCTGAGAAAAATATTGCTCCATCTTCCTCACACAAATCTTTGTATTTTTCCTTCGGTTATTCGTGAAACAGACTCTGTTCGCCTGAACTTAATTGCAAGGTTTCACCAACTGAGTTTTAATTATGTTTCAATTAAAGTCTCATTCAGTTTTATTTTGTTATATTCATCATTTTGTATCACAAGTACTAGCTCTGTAAATGCTAAAGTTTATGTCACGCTGTTTCCTATCTTTCCATGGATCCTGTTTTATTGAAAAATTGGTATCAAGGGTGTGAAATTTACAGTGTTCTGTCAGGACAGGGTACATTACTTCTGTTGTTTTGTCACTGTCTCATTTCAATATTTAAGAATTAAGTGACTATCTAGGAATGATATTACAATGCTCTCTCAATAAGTGGACCCAAGTAGTCACATAATTATTTCCTGAATTGATCAGAACATAGGTCAAGGTCCCAGTTTCATCTTTTAAGCATCTAGTATGACAAGACGAGTGAATTTTCTTCAGTGTAGAAACTAAATACTAGAGTGTGATTAGATAATATTGTTGTTAGTGCGAATGTGAGCTAGCTGAGCAATAATAGATGGCTCATTTAGCAGTGGGCAGATGTGTGGTATACATTGTTTGAGAGCTGTAGATCTGAAATAGAATGTCAAATCTTTTACTACCTCTTTTTGTAGTTTTTGATGTATTGATTCAGTGTTTGAAAATGCATTATCAGCTTGAGTTGCACGTAAAAAGTTATCTTTTCACCAAGTACATCAGTTAGCAAGTATCACATTTTGGAACCTGAATATGGGTTGGTACAGAAGCAGATTTATTTGGTATGCAGGGATGGCGGGACCAACTGTGGTTCACCGATCCTCAGTTACCGATATCCAAATCCTTCCATCAAGGAAAAGGACAAAACGAATCCACCCTGTAAAAAAAAGCTTTAATTTATGGAAAATTCTGTGGTTGCCAGAATTTTACTGTAATTTTACCGTGCGGTAAAATTCTGGCAACCACAGCTGCCGGTATTTTACCATAAATTAGAGATGTTTTTTTTTTTTGTGGGTTTTATTTTACAGTGCAGTAAGAGCATGATAGAAGCTGTCATGGCTACATTGATATGGAAATGAGAGATTTCTCTCAAACCTGAGGGTCAGAGGAGCCATTCTCTGCGCACAGCTTCAGAGTTTGTTTTAAAATACTCTTTTGAACAAAATGACTAGTTCATGAACTCTATAAAGATGAACACTCTCAACTTTCCTTTAACGGACAAGACCTGCTGTGCATGAGTATACGTCCTAAAGTAAAGGACCACATTTTTGTCTCTCTTATATGTTCAACTGTAAGTAGATAATCACAGGAGGTTATTAGTGGGATGTTACACCTATTTTCCAATGTTTATTTATTTTTTCTTCATTTTCATTACAATTTCGTTATCATTTTAACTCACATCTTGTGTTGTGGATTTCTGAAGAAACTCTTGAGCATTTCTTTTTCGTACATGTCACTTAAGCCCCCCTTAAATACTGTATATACTCCAACACAAAAAGTGAATTATTCTCCATACACAGTGGTAGGTTTTGGATGTATCTAATCTAACACAAAACTGGTTTGAATGAATTAGTATTCTTTAGATCCAGACTCTCTTTGGATGCCAAAAATGCCCCACCGGCTTCTATGAAACCAAATCTTTACGTTTAGTGGCCTCAAAGTAGAAAACCAGGCATCTGGAAATATCAGCATTTCATTTTGACAAACAGTTGTGACTTTGAGAAAAAAAAAAATATTGTTGCTTCAGATTCAACTGTTTCCCCACAATAGCGGAAATTCTTGTATTATTCTCCATACACATTAATAATGTCATTACAGAAGTCCAAGTCCCATAAGTTTATTTTATAAAAAAGAAACTATTTAACTTTTTTATAAAAAGAAAAATATCAAAGCAGAAAATTAAGCTGAAATTCACATTGTGAAAATTCTGGAAGTCATTAAACCTTTAGCTGTTTTCATCAAGTCAAGAGAGAAACAAAAAAGAAAAGTTTAAAGACTTTTTTTTGATCTGGGATTTTTGTTCAGGCATGCATGTTTTTGCTGTGAATTAATTTAAAGGGTAGTTTGTTTCATGAGTGTACAAAGGTTAATTTATTCATATATACAGTACAGACCAAAAGTTTGGACACACCCTTCTAATTCAATGGGTTTTCTTTATTTTCATGACTATTTATAAGGCAAGAAATCCCACTTATTAACCTGACAGGGCACACCTATGAAGTGAAAACCATTTCAGGTGACTACCTCTTGAAGCTCATCAAGAAAATGCAGAGTGTGTGCAAAGCAGTAATCACAGCAAAAGGTTGCTACTTTGAAGAAACTAGAATATAAGGGCTATTTTCAATTGTTTTACACTTTTTTGTTTAGTGCATATTTCCACATGTGTTATTCATAGTTTTGATGCCTTCAGTGTGAATCTACAATGTCAATAGTCATGAAAATAAAGGAAACGCATTGAATTAAAAGGTGTGTCCAAACTTTTGGTCTGTACTGTACCTCGCAAATTATACCCAACATAAAAATTCTTCAAAGTACTAATACCGGCAGTTTATGTAGCACATGTGACATCAGTACCACAGTGAGAGAACCATGTGTCTAATTAGTTGAAAGCAGAAGAGAAACTGTTAACAAGATCAAGGAGAAACTCCTGATAAATGTCACAAAATGTCTGTGAGCTCCGTGAACACCTAAAAAACTTGCAAAGGTCACCTTTGAAATTAAGATGCAACGAATGCACATGGCGGTTCGAGCACTGATGTCAGCACCACATTTCAAGATATGTGAATTAACATAAAACTGCAATGCTGCCTCTTCCTAACGCTGTGGACTGGTGATCATCACGATGCTTTATTACAGCCAGCTGACGTTACGGTGGTAGCATGCAGAGCAAAACTGCTGCAAGCCCATTTGTTGTTGTAGGAACGACCTATTTGTTAAAACAGTGACTTTTATGGGAATATTTAATTATTTTTTGTCTTTGGTTAGAAGACAAACATCTCCTTCATGGACAACAAATTTGCTCTGCGTTGGATAGAGATTGTCTATGTACTAGTGTGAATACAAATTGATGGTGTTAGACAGGTGATCAAATTGATATGTGTGATCTGATGAATTGCTTCCTCCGCTATTCTCTCATCCTCCGTCCAGGTGTCAGACAGATGTGACTATGTCTTTGTGAATGGCAAGGAGACGAAAGGCAAGGTGAAGATGGTAGTAAACTTCAGCTACAGCTACCTGAGTGCTCAGCTCGAGCTAAACGTGTGGATGCCTCAGCTTCCTCTGCAGATTGAGTTGTCAGACACAGAACTGAGTCAGATCAAAAGCTGGCGAGTTCCAATCCTGACCTCAAAAAGGTGAGAGACACATATACAGTACTACATTGAACAAAATCCCCTTATTTAGTTTCTACATGTTGTTTTTTAAACACTCGATTTAGGTAATATCAATTTAAACAACAGAATTTAAAGGACATGATTCTGTAATTTGGAATAATCCAATGAAGCAAAGAGGCAGGGTTAGATGATAGAAGGTTGACATTTCCTATGTAACAGGTGTAAACGTCACGTGTGTTTGCGTGCTTCTATCCCAGATCTGGCTGGAACAGTGAAGAGGCTGAACGGAAAGGGAAAGGCTGCATGCTCCAACTTCAACATGCGCTTGTGCGGGTTCTAACCCATTTTGTGGCTGAGCAGGAAGACCCGCGGGACCCTACTGCCTATTTCCTGGGCTCTGATTGGCAGGTGGATATTACAAGGTTGGTTCGATACTTCATGAAGGTCGAGGACCCAAGAGTTGCAAGACTTCAGGAAGGAAGGGTGCTTTCAGGACGAGACTTTGGGACCACAAACATCCAGGTAACAGGCTGAACCACTAATTATTATGCTTTTAGAAATTAGCAAGTGACAAACTGCACAATCGGCGTTTATTAAGACCTGATTGAAGTTGGATTCTCATATAAAGATGCCATCTAACTCACCTTTTATTTATTTATTCTCATCCGACATTGCTGTGTGACAGGTGTTTTCTCCACTGTCAGATGTTATCTTGGCAAAGACAACAGTCAAAGTTGTGGATGACAAAGTGAGCATCACAGAGTTAGGTGTTCAAGTGGTTTCTGGACTCTCTATGATGTTACAACGCAGCTCAGGAAGTAGCAGGGCCATCTTGGCTACAACAACCACACAAGAGGTTCTACAAAGCCCGAAACAGGTACTATTCTATAATTTATTTTTAATGTTTCTGAGGGAACAAAAAGCTTAGAAGAAACCATAATTCTTGTTATTTCTCTGTCTTTTTTTTTTTTTAGGAAGCTTTGGTCAGTTCATGGGTCCAGTTTAGTGATGGCAACCAGACGCCTCTTGACATTTATGATCCAGCCAACTACCGATTGACAGTGACATCTCTTGATCAGGGAGTGGTGTCAGTGCAGGGCAGACCTCCTCTTGTAGTGGCAGAGGGTGAGGGTGAAGGAGTCCTAGTTAGAGTAGAGATGTCCATCTGCGAATCCTGCCAAAAGTCTAAACGCAAAAGTACGGTGGCTGTGGGCAACGGCAGCCTTAAGGTCAAGTTTCAGGCCAACACTCGGCGGCCAGGTGGAGCAACCCGCAGTGTAGACCGGAGCTCCGTTGGCAACAAAGACAGCAACAATGACTATGGCAACGATGGGGAAGAGATGGACGTTGAGAGAAAGCAGCGGAGGCCATCACAGTTTCTTCCTTCGAGTATCCCAAATTCAAACAAAGAGGAGAGTGCTATTCAGAAGATCCCAACCACAATCAGATCTACTGTGAGAACTGTGACTAGCGGCAGTCTCGGAGGGGTGGGCAAGACAAAAGGACCAGAAAACACTGGCAGTCCAACCAGCGTAGTGAATGTCGGCCTCGTGAGCAGCCCCAGAGAAGGCAGCAAAGTATATAGCTCAGACAATATGATAGTGGAAGACATGAGCAGTATTAGTTTTACTAGCACTGTGAAAGCTCCTGGGAATCTGGTAAACTACAACGACTTCCCCACCAAGGTGGAGATCCCTAGACCAAAAATGCCAGAGGTAGAAAGTGGTGAAGAAGTTTTGGCCAACAGGCCTCTCACAGACCTGGAGATTGGCATGTATGCCTTGCTGGGTGTTTTTTGCCTAGCCATCTTGGTGTTCCTAGTGAACTGCATCTCATATGTTATAAAGTTCAGGCATAAGAAGCCTCCCTCTCATGGCCAGGAGCCCACAGGGCATAGGCACGACTGGGTCTGGCTCGGCACAGACGCTGAGCTGGTGATGACTGTGCCATGCAGTCCAGTCCAGCAAGACTCACATACAGCGACCACGGTGATAGACATTGGGCCCGACAAGACTGCCTCTCTCTCCAGGAGGCCCAGTTGCCTGGCCTCCGTAACAGACTCTCCTCTCAGCTGTGCCAGCTCCCATCGGACCAAACCCATACAAAGCGAGTCCCTTCACTCGCCCACCAGCAAGAGAAAGCGAGTTCAGTTCACCACATTCTCCACACTGGAGCGCCAGCATTCGCCACACCTCTCACCCAAGGAAAACGGCCATGGCATCCACTGGGTTGGAAAGGAAGAGCGTAGTGGGGAGGAACCTCAAGTGCCCATCATAAAGCCTGGGGACCAGTTATAACACAGAACCTGATCAGACCTCACATGTACAGCAGATGTGGCTTCGATCACCTCAATGCCTTTGTCAAGAAAATGGGATTTTGTATCAGGCCTCCTCAACATTTCATTGCCCATTTAGGCCTTTTACATGTACATGACTTGTATATTGTATATACTTAATATATGAGAGTGGATATATGTGATAATGCTACAAATGGCTGAGCGGATACATTATTGTATAGACAATATTTAAAGCCACAACATGTTCATGCTGCACGAGGCACCCTTGATGCACCACACTCTAAAAAATACTGAGGAAAAAAGAAAAGCAAAATATTTAAAAATAAAACTCAAACATGTAAATTAACACCTACAATACTGAGTTCAGTCAAACAATTTTTTTTTACATAAAAATGACTAATTTAAAAGAATAAAATGTATATTATGTTCAGTTTTTTTTTCTATTATTAAAAACATAAATAACATTCTTTGACATTGCATCGAAATAAAAAGAAAACACACTGTGGGGTTGAACAATTATTATAATTTACAGTAAAAAATGTCAGGTTGTTGAAATGTGACCATGATTGAAAAGTTCAAAATCTTTCCCACATATAGCACATCACTCCTATAATTCAACTGAAAAGTGGGCAGCTTGGTTAGAAGGTAAAACATTAAAAGAGTAAACAACATGACTACAATAGTGTGTATTAATATCTTATTGAAGCATTTTTCAATTGATTTTTATTCTTCTTCTTTGTTAGGAGTCTGCCAGCATTCCATATGTTGATTTGGAAATTTACTCTCTTTACTTTGCAAAAAGGCTTTGCAAATCAGTCAGATCAGCCCTCTTCAGGTGATTCCTGCAGATATACTGTGAGATTTGCTTTGAACGACTGCTAGGCCATTTAAAAATATATTATTTCCTCTGATAGACTCATCCTTTTGTTGACTTAGATGTACACTTGGACTCGCAAAGATCCTGACAATAATAAAACATTGAAGGCTTTGGGTCAGAACTATCATGTTTGGAATAGACTCAAATGTTCGTAACCATTCAGTCACCTTGACCAAATCCTCTATTCCATCTGAAATTCAAACTGCAGTATGTCGCTTTATTATAAACTATATGGTTTTCATATATTGTTTTAAAACAGTCTATGTCGCGACAGCATGAGACACAAGAACTGAGCTCCTCCGCATTCTAGCTGTGGTTCTACTGCCATCTGCAGAAACACACCGCTCGACAAGAAACAACCAATCAGAGCCAGGAGGAAGGTGTTAGTGTGGTCAATCAAGTTCGTGTACGCACTCCTCACACCCTTCCCTTTGCACTGTTGCTAACTTAGCGACTTTGTTGTTATATTTAGCGACTTATCAGCTCCTTTTTCTTTTTAAGCGACTAACGACACATGGAGCAACTTTTTTCTGTGTTAACGGAGACTTTTATGACAACATGTGAAAGCACCAATCTTACTAGTTACAGCAAGAAGAGAGCCAACCTTCGCACAGCCAAAGGACTTACAGGTAGTCAGTCTGACAGCAGCAGCCTTGTCATGCAGCAAACAGCCTTCAAACAGGGCAGAAAGGAGAACCGTCCCACTCATTGTAAATCACGCATATTGTGATCCCACTCTGGATATAAGAATGATGCAAATATTTTTGATCTAGCCTAATGTTTTTTTGCTCTTTCATATGATGAAATAAATAACAAAAAACTGATTGTTTATGTAAGTTACATACTGCAGCTTTAAATTACCCCAAAGACTGAGACTCTCCGAACCATAATTCACTGTGATAAGCTATTCTTTAGGAATTATTGACCCAAAGTTCAAGTTATGTTTTACTAGGCTAGAACAGTATTTTGCAAAGTCATGGGAGATTTCAGTAATTTGGAAGAACAACCATATTCTTTAGCTCAGACAAATGGAGAATTCAGGTGATTGTCACATCTAGAAAGCTACTATTAATCTGAATGTTCTGTAGCTTCTTCAGTATTGTTGTTGGCCTCTTCTCATCCCCCCTGGCCAATTTTATTCTTCCAATGCTTCTTCTACAATAAGTGATAAAGACCTTTACTGTGTCATATGGTATTTACAAAGTTGTGGATTTCAGTTTTTTGCACATTTCTGCCAATCTGCAAATGACCATGTCAGGAAAACCTTATTTGGGAAGCTGAACTTTATTTTAGGTTGATGAAATTCACTAGCAGGTCTAAAATAAAGACGATTGAATTTTTCCAAACAGGTTAAGGAAGCTTCTTATTTTCGATTTTTTTCCCTCAACATCATTTGTTTTTAACCAGAATTAAAAAGCCTCCCTTTTTTACACCAGGGAAACAGAAAGTTTTAACAGGTTTGGTGAGCAACCGTCTATCATATCTGGTATAGAATGCAGGTAAACCACTAAGATACCTCTTTAATGTCCATTTCATGTTACAGTTTTTCTATCCATCCCAGCTTCAGTGAGTTGCCAAAACCGAAATTTATACAGCAAATGTGAAGGACATCATTTGCCCCTTTGCCTTTTAAACCGATTCTGATTTTGCTGGGGTCTTGAAAATCCATTTGCTGCACTTCATTAAAAATAAACGAGTTAGCCAGCATAACGTTTTCGTCTCACCAGAATGGGACATAATTCAAGTATCAATTATTTTCACATCATCAACCAGTGAAGAAAATCAAAGAAAGATTTTTTTTTTCCGTTTCATTTGCAATTTTTTATTAGTTCCCTTTATGTAAAATTGCTTCACAACCAGTGAACTTACATTATATTTATATACATGACAGCAACTTCACAGACATTATATATATTATGCAACACTTCAACACATCCATGCTTTTGGTTCAGTGTTACATAGCTTACAGTGAGGAAGGGCTGATAAAACTTTAATTTTATTTAAATAAGTATAAGAATAACTATATTAAATAAGTAAAATAATATACATACAGTACGTCCTCTTCTCTGCACCTAAAGTTCCTGAGAAAGTATACAGTTAGGCTAAAAACTGGGCCTTGTGCAGCTTGTCCACCAGCCTCTGATATGTTTCCCTCTCCTGTTTCACACTGTGATGTTCCTCCACGTAGAGTTTTCCACTCCTTACCACTCTCTCTCTCAGCTCCTGATCTGACAGCAGCCTCTGAGACTGGTGCACAAATTCCTGTAAAGGATAAAGCCAAAATCACACCCATTTACTGCCAAGAGCTACTTAAAGCTTACCAGTGAAGTTGCTTGGAGATATATTACTTTAAAGCATTAAAAACAAATCCCAGGCAAAGGAACAGAACCCAAGATAGAAGCCAGTACACTGATTATTAAATACTTCAAAGACGTTTGTACATTGCCAAAAGTAGAAGATATTTATGGCTTCAGATCCAAATATGGATATCCAACAGTTTTTTGTTTTTTGTATGTTTTTTGGCTGCCGTCTCTCATTTGCTTAGGAACGAAAGAGGGCAACAAACAATGCATATGTTGCAGCTGAACAATATTGCCCAATTAATTGTCTAAGAGGGGGAAAAAAAGCAAATAAAAAATTGACTGATCCCTGGTTAAGATGTTTTTCGTCCACACAATCATGCAGATTTCTAGTTGCTCATCTGTCGGCCCAGCAGGCCGAGGGAAGAGTGTAAGGAAATGAAGTCAAAGTGCCTTGTGTGTTGTTACGAGACAGCAGCCAACATTTAGTGCTGTGACGAGCCAACGGGCGCACCGAGTTTAAGCCACTGGCAGGCTGCATACTATTTCAGCTTTCACTTAGAGCGAAGCGATCATGTCTGAAGAGGCTCTTCTCTTTGGCCATATGAGAGCTTTGAGAAATCAGCAGCAGCTAATGTGTAAAATGTTTATATTCAGGCAGGAAAAGCCATACATGACATGAACGTTGCTTTTAACAATAATTCACACACGATTTCAAAATAGCTGAGGTCAGAGCTTTCCAAAAGCTGAATGCTAACCTACTTTATCCATTCCACAAATGTGTTTGGGATAACTGCATGGCTGGAATACAAAGGTTCAACCAGCCAGCTGTTGATTTAAAGTGAAACTGAAGAATTAGGAGGTAGTTTTCCTTTGTTATTTCATCCACTTTCTGCGTTACATGGATAATACAAATATCAAAACAGCCCCACAGACTGATGCTGCCGTTACCATAATTGGCGGTAGGTACAGTGTTCTATGGATTGAAAGCTTCACCTTTACACCTCCAAACATATTTTTGTGTTACTCTGACAAAACAGCTCAATCTTTGTCTTGTTTGGAATGTAAAGCAATTCTCCAAAAGGGATTTGGATTGTCCATGTCGGGAGTTGCAAATTTCAGCTGACCATGTAAAGTTGCAATTTCTTGAAACATGCAAGAAATTGCATCTTCTCAAATCATGGTGACATCAGTCCTAACTGTGGACTTTAACAAGCTGTTTTAGTTTCTTACACTGTGACAGGATTGAGTTTTGGTGGTTCAATGTCTGCTGACATTGTACAATCATTAGACATTTTTTGGGGGCGTAAAGTAATGGGTCACATGGTTGAAACCTGCACACAGTTGGGATTTCTGACAAAACAACTATCCCAAATGTATATCAAAACTGGTTTTGGAATAGACAAAGAAAGTCAACACTTAGCCTATGTGTTAAAAAAAAAAATTATTATAGTTTCTATAAATTCTGCCAAAAATAGAAGTGAAATATTTAACCAGAATTATTCTGGAAGCTTGTTGATGGCAACAAAAAGTGTTTGGCCAAGGTAAACCAGTTACCTAGCCCCCTCAAGGGGCTTTAAAGCAAAGTAACTAGTTGGTTTTAAAGCAACGGAAATTGTCTGGGTTTATTCCAGTTGTCTGTTGTACAATTATGCCAGATGTGTAGGAACAGCTCAAATTGATGCTCACGATGAGTGTATGCAAACATCCATAATGGTCAGGCTCATTTAAGGTTTTACAAACTGAAAACACAATTAACCAAATCAAGAGAAGCTGCTAAAACAAGAAAAAAAATGTCTAGAGTGAAAAGACGGCAGACCAACAGGCACTTGCTGGCTATCAGTACCAGCTGAGGTCATAGTTTATCTGGTCAAAGTTGCGGCAACCATCTGTGTGACCTTTTTGGCAGCAGTTCAGCTGAGCACACGTGCAGAGAGGACTTAACTCAGCCATCACAAAAACATCAAGTCACAGAATGGCATGGCCATGCTTTAGTTCCCTGACAACTGGCCTTAGCATATGTTATCCTCCCTACGCAACAGACGTAGCTAAAGCAGGAAACTGCGTGGTTTTATGACAAGATTCCTATTTAGTGCTTTCCAGTTTGCTGCTACATTTTTGCGATTAATCAACATGACGTAATATGATGTTTTTATAAATGTTTAACATATTTTCATGGAAGAACACTGAAGATATGACACGTTGTTTCAATGTAAAGCAGTCAGCGTACAGCTTGTAGAACTGTAAATTTGAAGTCTCATTAAAATAACTCAACACAACCAATAGTGTTCAAACCACTGCACACAAAGAAAAATTGTCCAAATTATGCCCAGAAATCCAATATTTTGTGTGACCACCCTTAGTTTTTGAGCACTGCCTTAACTCTACTGGGCACTGAGAGCTTCACAGGCTGCCACTGGAATCCTCTCCCACTCCTCAATGACAACATCATGGAGCTGATGGATGTTGCAAAAAAATAATAACGTCTTGTCCTGTTTGTGTTTTCAACTCTAATGATTCACATGACACCAGGAATGGAAAATGGCTAATAGCATACAAATTTGGATAGTTTCATTTTTGATGTCAGTAATTTAGACATTAAAAGCAGCATTTGCACTTTATTTTTCATGGGACAGAAAATTTACAATTATTCGAGTTACTTTGCATTGTAACAAAGTGCCATATTATCAGCATTGTCCTATGGAAAGATATAATGAAATATTTACAAAAAGGGTGTACTTTAATGACTGCACTCCTTTGATTAAGTATAATCTCAAATTAATCTGTGTTTTCGCAATAAAATCAAATAATGTGCTGAAGTAAAGTAAGTTAATTTGGGTGTTGTGAATCGGTGTTTCAGAACTTTGAAATCAAAGTATTTCTTCAAGCAAATGATGAGGCTGTAGCATGTGGGCCACAGATGCTATTTAGGCAGCAGAGAACGGTGATCTGGTCAGGGACTGTATACCTGAGGAGAAGAGAACAGCAGCCCAGTGACTCCATGCTTCACCACAGCTGCGTTTCCTGGTATGTTCCTCGCCAGAACAGGTACTCTGAGGTCCATTGCCTGAGAAGCAGAGGCGAATGAACGTACATCTCCATAAATTAGAAGAGCATGACAAATTTTTATTTAGCTCAGTATTTCTAAATGTGTAGCACATGAAATCGATTCATTACACAGTGATATATTTCATGTGGCTTTTTTCCAGTTAATTTTGGTGATCATGGTTTAAAGAATCTGAAATTCAAGTAAAAAAAACAAATTTGTAAGTTACTTAAGTCTAATTTAAATGTCATATTATCACTGGAAGATATGTTACTGACACAGATCACAAGGAGGGTAAGCCACTGCATATACCGTCCAGAGCACAAACATATATTTAAGAAGGTCACAATTTCTATAAAAAAGATCCTTTTTTTATTGTTCTTGTATTAGAAAAATCTCACTTTCTGAGAAAATAGGTTTTTCATTAGCTGTGCAACTTAGAAAAAAATAATGCGAAACAAACGGTGATGAATATATCCGTCTGTGTGTTTTCTCTCTGAATTGAATTGCATTATTCTAATTCTTTGTTTGAAGTACCTGTACGATCAATCTCTGGGACGAAACATTCCTGCTCATTTTTAGCGGAGCAGGAAAAGCGCACACACAAGCCGTCGAGCCTGCTCTCACTTACAGAATTAACGATTTATATTGGCGTCGGCAGGCTGTGGGGTGAAACACCCAAACATAGTAAGAAGACTTTGAGCCCACTGTGGATTGTCTTAATTGACTGTGTTAATTGACTTAATCTTAAAGAAGATTAAGTGGAATTTGAGGCTTGATTCCACTCAGGAATAGACATATTGAAGTCAGGCAATTAATTTTGGTAAAGACCCTTCAATTAGTTGATAATACTGTTGCAAAGCAGTAGAGAAATATCTGTAAAAGCATTCACAGCTGAATGGGTGTGAGTAAGAAAATAATTTCTCTGTAAATACCTTGAAAAAAAAAACATTTTTCCCCCTCAACCCTCTTGCAAATGTTTACCTCCAAGATGGCTGCTGACATGCCCTCTGACACAGAACTGTTGACTACGGCATAGCACCTTTTCATGGCGGCATGAAGCTCCTGTTGGCTCCTCTCCTGCGCCAGGAAGACCCCGGTGGCCCTGCAGAGGCAAAGCTGAGTTCTGTGAGACTTGAGGCCAACACAGGCGTGAATGATGTTGAACGGCAACGACAAGCTCAAGCTAGGACACATGGCGGCACTGAGTGTGACACGCACGGTGAGTTCAGGTAAAGTCTTAACAAGACAGGGCAGCTTCCTGCTGCAGAGGGTTTTGCTGTGGTGGAAGCCTTTGGCAGGAAAACTGCAAACTCAGTCAAGATTTGAGAGTGGGAGGAAGAATAAAACAAAGAGATGGTTGGTAGAGCATGGCTATTTTATGTGCAATCCCCTCTAAAAGTACCAGAACGGTCAAGACAATTAGGTTATTTTTGGATTTGACTGCAAACATGTGACTTTAACTTTTAAAGGGCAAACTCAGTAGTTATTATTATTTCTAGTTTAATACCACATATTTAAATGAGTGAAAGTGTTACTTTGACTTAAAACAGATTAATAAACTCAATGATAACTAAAATCTTACAGCAAATTTTTCACTTGCAACTTGTTCCAAATGGTTAGTCCTTCCAGTGTATTTTTTTTCTGCAGGTGAAATTAATACTGCATGTTAAGCTTGTCCAGGTCAAAAACCTTGCATCTCTTGATCCAGATCAACATATTTGCTGTTATGGTCAATCACCTTGCTGTGTGATGAAAGGTCTAACTGCAAGTTAGGTTATATCTTTCTTTAACTTAACAGATTTTTCTCCATGTAGACTTCTGAGCTCGGCAGAATCTCAAGCCTAAGTCCAGACATTCCCTCATCTGCATTTCACAAAGGAGCTTGCATATTTGGAATAAAGTGCTGAGAGGGCTTGAAACCAGTCTGGTTTCATTATATCCCAGACTCAGCTAGCGAGGAAGTCAAAGCTACGCATGTGCTGACTTGTACAGGGGCCAAGCTGGCTTTAGAAGCTCCAGGGAGTGATGTAATGACATATGGTTTGTGTGACCCGTGGGATTTAAAAGCCTAAATAAAACTAAGAAATAATTTCTGACAAGAACAGTAAGAAGGTCAGTTATATGACTTATAGATGTTTAGCCAACAACAATGATTATTACACTAAGTTATTGTTCTGAAAAGGTCTGTATGAGGAGAGTCCTGACAGATCTCTTAATTGTAATGCTAAAGTCATCTCCTCCCGTCATTCTGTACTGCTGGCTTTATTTCTAAAAGAACACAATTGTCTCCAATTTTGATTTATGACAGTCTGAATGTAGCTCAGCCCACAAAACTTTGATCCAGGATTTTTGAGGCTCATACCAGAAGATTTTTGGCAAACTAGGGTCTTGCCTTCCTCTCCTTCTGTCTAATGAGTGGTTTGTTTCTTTGAGAGTAATCTATTCACTTTTGTCTGTAAAGCTTCAGACAAACAAGAAATACTGATATCCTAACAAAGTTTCAGTCCACAACTGATGTTTTTTCTTGTTCTAGGCTTTTCAAGGCTTCTACTTGCAACCTTAGTAGTTTCTGTGCTTTTCGGAGAATAACCAAATGGTTGTTCTTGCTATAACCAATGTTTGAACAATGACGTCAACCTATTTTCACTGAACCTCAGCTTCATGTGAGCTCATTTTTAGCCAACAGACGGTTCTCTGGTTTTCATGTTGGTTATACTGCTAACCATAAATGCACAGCCAAACCCAATTTTGTCTACTGCCGATTATCTAGGAGTAACTTTTGTTAACCTAAATATTCGAGGTTCTATTGCAAATAAAGCCTCTGAACTCTGAGATGCAGCTGTAAATACTATTGATGCACCAATATGAACATTTTGGGCCTGTTGGGGTGGATATTTATTGTACTGTTCTTCAGGAAAACTTTTATATCATTTGATTTATCGTTGTGTTTATAAATTACAATTAAATAGAACAAAGAATCTGACAGTATTATCAAAAAAATTTTTTTTTTCCTTTTTTCTCCAGGTTGTTACATGAGAGCATCAATGAATATCAGTGCATTAGAAAATATCATTAAATACAAATACTGTGTGCAGTTTAATAATATAAATCACACTTCTTTAAGTAAGCGGCAACCTGAGGAAGCCTATTTTAAATGTGAATGTTTTTCAGAAATAGTAATTGTGATGTGGTGCTATAAATGCTTTGCATTCACACTCATACTGTTACTTAAAAAAGAAGTAATGAACATTTCATTATCATTTTTATTGAAATAAAAATAGTAACACAAAATATTGTGATAAAATTCAAAGTCCATATCGCCCAACCCTGTCGGCCAGTAGCGCTATTCGATATTATTGCTATTTTCACCGGTAATCAATATTTACTGATATATGCATTGCCCTACCCTTTCAAAACTGTGGAAAAATAAAAATAAAAAAAATCAACCACACCACTGACATTGATTCTCTGCTTAAATACCCAACAATCCTGTGCTGATTAACTGTCACATGACCAACCCCTTCCCCTCCTGAAACACAACGGCAAGATGAAAATAAATATCGGTTATTGATATCGGCCCAGTATTATTTATGGGGCCGATACAGATATCTAAAAATTTACTAATACTGGCAAATATCAATAATAACACTGACATATCGTTTATCCCTAGCAAATACCTGAAAAATAAGATGAAATGTCTCATATTCATATTTCGATGTCACACCCAAATGTTTGCAGCTTTAAAAAAACAGAAAGAATAAAAAAGTGGCCTCGGAGGGGAGCGTGTTTGTGTTTGTGTCACAGTCCTTACCGTTTAACAACTGCTTCCACTTCAGCAGTGAGTGCAGGGTCAACCTGGAAAATAAATACATTTGTAGATTTAGGATTAAGAGGGCAAACAAACACTGGCGTTTTAGATCCATAACAGCTTTATTTTCAGCAGGGTTTCCAACAGAAAACTTAATCAGACAGATAAGACAAACAATGTCACAAGAATTTATTTCATGAGAAAATCACTCTCTTGGGAAATCCTGTATTTTCAGAGATTGGGGCCAGGGTGGGGTGGGAGGCCAATCTGATTAATTGCAATGTGGGATTTGCGTGCATTAGCCTGTCCTCAGAGAAGTCGAAGCGTAGCAATTTGGGTCAGAGATGCCACCAAGCAAACGGGTAGTTTTTATGCTCTCTCATCTTGCAATCCTGGAATGACTTTATCTAATTTATTCGTAAGATAGTGCACAATAAAAATCAACCACTTTCAGTGGGGAGCATTTTAGTGCTCTGGTGCAAACTGGGATTTGTTTTAGAAATATTGTTAATTTTTTGTTATTCTGCTGCATGTGGGACAAAACGATTTCCCTTGTGGCATCAAAAAAAAGAGCTTCTTTTCATTTCAGTTTCTCTAAAGTTCACAAAGTGGCAGGTAAAGTCGATTAAAAAAAAGTATGTATATCCGTTCATGCAATTTCTCCCTTTATACGAGCTGCATTTTCAATTGAACTGATAAAGCCTAGCAAGAAAGGAGTAAGATGTTGCTGACAAACACCGCTGACCTGAATTTTTCTCTTGTTGACAGATGTTGCACAGCCAGAGTGCTTATTATGATTATGAGGGGGAATTTATAGTGCGTCATTATAGACAGAGCAAGGCATGGCTTATTCTGCCTCCTGTTTTCTGAGTTTTCTGCATTTACATCCTCTGCAGGTTTCCTGTTTTTATTAATGAAACAAAAAGAAGGGAAAAAGTGCAGCTATTAAAACGTCTTTAACTAAAGACGTGGAAACATTGAAGCTGCTAAGATCTACTTATTTCACAGAAAAACAAACATGAATCTGCTGTGATTCAGGGCGAGATGAATCACACGTCTCTCTCCTTCCACTGAAGCATCTCATCAAGCATCAACAAAGCGTAGCGGAAAGCACGAAGCGGCAGTAAGTTAGCGCATATGCCTCTGGCTATGTCTTACTGAGCTGTTTTTTGAGTGAAACTATAGGCACAACATACCTTTTGCCTGGCACCACTGTTTGAGAGAATGAACAGATAGATGCTTAAGTACGACTCACTGATGTGAGATCAAACCAAGTCAAGGGGAAGAGAGGATGAAGACAGCAAACACAGAAATCAATGAGAGAGATTGGAAATGAAACAGCAAAGTGAACAGAGCACCGAGACTGAACTTTGGTTTTTATATGCAGGACTAAGAAGTCAAAAACATTTTACAGTGTATTCAAGAGTCAAACCCCTTGAAGTCTACTATTTTGTCACTTTTAAATTTTAAACTTTAATAAATTTTATTGTAATTTCATGTGAGACCAATACCTAGTGGTGCATCACTATGAAGAGCAGCAAAAAGGACAATTATGAATGGTTTCCAATCATTTAGCCTATTCCAGTCTACGGATTTTTTTCAAGCAATGCAAGACAGAAGTTTTCAGACCAGTTTTAGTTTCCCAGCATCCCTGACCTGTCTGCTGACTTCCTTGCTCTTCATAACAGCGTTCATTAACATTCTCTAGCAAATCTCTAAGACCTTCAAAAAGCAGCTGGACTTATAGAATTCAACTTACGATGCATTTACTGCCTGTGGGACTTCTGAAAACACTGGGTTTCAGAGTGAAGAAGATGCATACAAATGAACTCTTTAATTTATTTAATTGTAAAAATAGTTTAAACCCATGTGTAATTTTTTTCCACTTCAAAATTATGTGCCACCTTATTTTGTCTGTGAAATTAAATCCCTCCTCTCGACACCCTTCCAAAAGCAAAAAAAACCCAAAAACAAACTTTTACTGTGGTTTATAGTTGAACTGTCACCAAATGTGAAAACTATTATGAATACTTTCATGCACAATAAATGCATAAAAGTCTTGATTCTTGATTGATTTATTTTCATAAATCAGATGATGATGAGTTTTCAGCTTCTTTTTTCCCCCCTCACTGCCAGCAAAGGTGCGGTTAATCCCTCCATGGGAGATAAAACAGTTCGGAGGTATGATGCCGTGTGACCGTGCCACAAACTCTGAATGTAATCTAAACCTTCACATTTCCAGATAAATCTCTGTTTATTTGTGTGAAAACGGGAGAGCTCTGCACAGTTCATTAGTCAACGGCAAGTGCTAATCTGGGGTCAGCTGTGGATCAATTTAGCAAATAGCGAAACAGCTAGAGGCACACATGACAGGAGGAAAAAAAAGCAGGGTAAAAAAAACCAAAAAAAAACACCAGTAATGTTGCTGACAGTGGAGACATTTCCCTCCAGAGCTGCTCTTTAATTCCAGCTAAACAGCTAAATCCTGTATCTCTGCTACATCCAATTAGAGGCTCCCTGACTTCAAACAGCAGCTTTCTCTGGACATTCAGAAGCACGGTGCTTTTTATGACAGACAAAACAAAGAAAAGAATTATTCATACTTTAAAGTAGCATTGTCACAATCTAAACATAAAGACGTGAGATCACGACTTACCTTTGGCCCGATTATGATCAGGATATTGTGAAGGTTCTTTGAATGCCACTCTGAAACATGCAAAGCAAAGGGAGCAATGTAAACATAGGCAGCTTGGAGTGCGAGGGGGTGAATATTTATGATGATGAATTACTGCATATATTTTAATAGACTTCTTACAACTGTACTGTCTCACAGCACCACATCGCTTTAGCTTTCAGGCATGAGTGCACTAGATTTTAATTCAAATGCACATAAAATCCTAACACAGCTCATCTAAACATTAATGTACAATTTGACGCCCTCTAGTGCTGTCTTATTACCATAGCTGCACGCTGTGAAAATAAATAAAATATTGGAGGATTAAAACATTAGAGGTTCTGAGAATCTGTAACAGTTTTCACTGAATTCAAGTTAAAGCGGAAAGGCAGCCACTACAGGAAAAAGACATAAAAGCCTGTCTGTATATAAATACTAACAATAATAGCAATAATAATAGTTATAATTCACTTTGACATAAAAGTCCAATTATTTCAAAGTCAGCTGTAAAGCTTTAACATCATTTTCACCACAGGATACCTTTTGAGTGAATGCTTCAGCTGTCAAGGGTCACACTTAGCATTTTGATGAATTTCATAGCCTTGCATTAGTATTCAAAGCCCTTGAACTTCTCATTTTGTGTCATGTAGTCACAGCATTTCATATGCTCAACCAACACGAAGTAGGGCTCAATCCCACAGTTAGGAAAAAAATGTGTGAAATTTTTTTTTTGGATCATTTTCACATGTGTACATTTTATTATTGGTATAAATGCACTACACAAGTCTGGCCTTTTGGAAAAGTGGCGATGAAAAGTCTGCAGCTTTGGTCAGGCTATAAGCTAGACTACATGCAAATGTCAATGGACATCTGTCTGAAAAAGAAACATTATGGCACAATGGTGGTGATATGGGATGGTGATATGCTTTGTTTGCTGATTACTGTTGATGAAAAAGTGGACAGAGCTAACTACTGGATAATATTGTAAGAAAATTTGTTAAAGGCTGCAAAAAAGCCTTAAGATTTGGAAGGAGCTTCATGTTCTTGCAGCACAACAATCCTAACCAAACAGTCGGCGTTTGAATGAAATTGTTTACATCAAAGCATATTCATGTTTTAGACCGTGTTAGAAATTAAAAAAACCCCTTTGCTTTACTCTGTGCACATTTGCAGTGCATACAGTACTAAAATTGCAAAAGCAGCAACCTGAAAAAACGTCTGCCAAATAGAGAGGGTCCTTGATTCTTCTGAGACCACAGACCAACAGGAAGACACGCAGTTCATCTAAGCACTCCGTCCTCACACCTGGAGAAAAGCCAGACACACAAACAGAAAGCGACAGCGACATAATATGAAAAACACTGCATAATGAACATCCCGAGTACATCAGCAGATAATGAAAGCAATACATCAGCCAAGGTCACGAGGACGAGAAGACAGCAGTGACTAATGTGGCTGCACAATGCAACAGGGAACGGAGTCTGTTGAAATTATTGAAAGGTTGCAGCCTAATCAGTGCAAACTGCAGCGTCACGGCCACACTGTCTGACTGTTGCGATGAGGATTTGCTCACTGAAACGACTGAGAAATAATGAGGTAGCCCCCTCATGTAAGGCTAACAACATGGGATGTTTTGGGAACTTTGCGCTAGCTGAAACCGAATTGCCGTGGAGTTGGCCCTCTCCCCGCATCATCCAGCTCTCGTGTTCAATCTTGAGATTAGTCAGAAACTGGCAGGCGGACAACTGTGGCCAATGCCAACCACTACTGTAATGGGCCTGACCCTTTAACTGCACCAAAATATTATTCTAATCTGAATACTGTAATGCCACCTATGTTGTGAAACACACAGGCCTTGCAGTGCTATGCATTTCACCAAAACACAGATCAAAAAATGTGGAACCCAAAAGAAGTGCAAGTGGAGGGTGTTTAATAAATATCCCTTATGTTATCATATCCCTTATAAAATATGGGATATTGGTCCCTTACTTTATATATTACACAATAAACCAAAGTAGGAATTGCAGTGCAGGCCATTGTCCTGGCAATGTGTGTAGGGAGAGAAAAAAAATCCCAAACAGGAAAACTTTTAAAACAAAGCCTCACACATAATGAACCCTCATGAGCTGAGAGCTAGCACGGCGATACTCAAGTGAAATCCCCTGCTGCCAGATAAGTCCAGATCAGGAGGCTGAAGCAGTTCTTTTAATGCTATTAAGAGCAACTTAAAATGACAGCGTCAGGTCTGGGGCCTGACCCCGATACTAGGATCCGATTGTCCGAAAAGCTCTAATATTTGCAGGATGCATTAGATTTTCTCATATTGGGAGAGCTCTCTTAGGTAAGACACACAGGGCTGTAACTTGAACCCAAGAGCGGTGAAATGATATCAGACAGAGGGAGAAGAACTGATCTGCTGAAAGGAGCAACATTTCGAAACATGCAAAAACATATCCGAACATGGCGACTTTGGACAAGAAACCCAAAATTGTGCAAAACGATTTCTGACTGCTTGATTTTGACACTGAATCATTGAACAATCCATGATTTACAATCTCTTGCAAAACCATCAACAGCTCTTTAAGGGTAGTTAGGCCATTTGGCCATCTCTAGCCGGAATAGGAGTGTTGTCCACATGGACTACCTTCGGTAGTTCTAGTGTTATTAATCATGACAAACCTCAGTGTTATATTGGGATTGTTTTAGATGCAACAACAGAAAGCAGCATACAAAGATGATGAAATGTAAGGAAAAAAATTCAAGGTGTTTTTTTTTTATAAATCAAAATCTGAAAATTACAGCATCTATTCAGCAATTGAATTACTTGGTCTTAATAACGCTTAATGAGGCCTTCATAGAACAGCTGTACTTATACTAAGAACAAATCACACAAGAGTAAAACTTTACTTAATGTTTAACAACCAGTGGACTTCTAAAGCACATCATAATTTATAGATTGTATCACTAGTAAAAATCTGCAAACCAGGTTTTTTCCTTCCACGTTACTATTAAGCACTTCTCATGGGTCTCTCGCATGAATATTCAAACAAAATACATTGTAGTTGTAGCATGAGAAAATATTCAAAGGGTGTGAATACTTTTGCAACACACTATATGCCTGTCTGCATGTGATGCTGTGAAAAGCCTCTGAGCAGCCTTGGCCAAAGAAAGTAAGCATGACGGCAGATGAACAGTTTTTTTTTTTTAACTATAAACCTTATATCACAACTCATTTCTTCTGGTGCTATTGCATCATAAACAGTCATTTGCAATATATAAAAATAGATCATATTCTAATAACAAACTGATATTGTATTTACTATGTATTGTGATATAGTGTGCACTCCTAGAACTAAAACAGCTGAATCTTTGAATGTACACTAATCAACAAGAGTCAGAAAATGTATAAAGATAGTCTCAAGTTTAAGGAACTTAACTTTTCCATTATAAATAAAACATCATGGCTCCTCTTTGCACATGTTTCTCTCCTTATTACACCAAGAACCTGGCTGCTAATTTATTCATTAAAAGGGCCTGTGCAATTATTAACATGTTATTTATGAGGAAACTGCAACTTCTTCAGCAGCTCTAGGTATCACTGCTCACCTGTGTGGAGTACCTGATCTTCCCTTTTAATTCCACCTCACAAGGCAAACAGACCGGTTAAAGCAAACACGCACAGTCTTGTTCATGCACAGTCGCTAAAATGGGCTTAAAGCTCCTGGGTTTCGATATAGAAGTCTCTGGAAAGAAAGCTGAATTCGTGGAATAACACATGGGCACATGCAGTTTAGCGCGGTTTTATTCAGGTATAGAAGCATTGCTGCCTCTTTCATCTTTACAAGCTCAGGTCTTTCTAAAGTGTTCCACTGCAGCAACGAGGCCCACATAAAAAAAACATGTTCCCATTCCAAATCTCCATTTACCTTCTCAGGGCTCTTCAAAACAGAAAGCACTCTACATTTGGCAATTTAGAAATGATCAATTTATGTCACGCCAGATGGAACGATCCAAGTAAAAAAAAAAAAAAAAAGAGAGAAAATGTGCAGCACTGTGGGTGGAGAAATGCACACATGGGATGGTGCCCCCTGCTGTGCCACGAGCGCGCAAAACGACAAAGGAAGGATGAAAGCCGACAGCACGGAAAGCACGTGGGATTGTTCCCGAAGTGGCTTTTCTACCTGAAAAGAACTAAAAATATGAGAAAAGTTCTTGACACTGATTACTGGAGATGGTAAAGCAGATCAACCACTGCAAGGGAAAAAACCATCAAGATATGGCACAAATAATCACTCAAATTTCAAAAGAAATAGAGGGGCTTTTTCACTTTCACTTTCAAGTACGATTCTTTAGAAAGCCATATTTACAAGAATAAAGCATAGGTTGTAGTATGAAGTATTATGTTTCTCAGCATAAAGCTTTCTGCTGTGGGGGCTGCAATCTGCAAAATAAAAGCAAGGAGACCTTGTGTTGTCAGGACACTGCAGCGTGATGCATTAGTTCGCACTGATTTAAAAAAAAAAATCCTATCAACAAGAATAAACACCAACAAAACAACAGCATCATATGGCCTTTTGCTGGTCAAAAACAAGGACAATGCTCAGACGGTTGTAACAAAAATATATAAATATCTGACTCAGATTCCAAAGTTTCAGCACAATGATATAAACACACAATAATAGTGACATCTGTTTCAAGAACAACAAATGGAGAAGTGAGTAGGGGAAAATTTGTATTACTTGCAGCTGCTGGGAAACCTGGTGATAAATAACCTGAGGTTAGAGAGCTATTAATCAGCTGTTCCTCTCTGTACTCACTGGGGCTCTAAGGGAACACTAATGTACTTGGGATAGGCATCATCTTGCACTGTCCAATTTAAATTCCCAGATGCTTGTAGAGGGAATGTATGCAGGTACAGTGTTATTCAACGCAGCAGCTAGACGTTCGTCTTAGTGCTTAGTAGCGACTCTAAGGCGTTCACACCGTTAAACATAGAATTAACACCAAAACCTGATGATTTAATGACAATTATCAACAACTTTGGTAATGAAGAATAACTAGCATCCAGTCAGGAGGCTAACGTGTGGACAAAAATGGCTCAAACTTGATCTCATTGGTCAAAATCTCCTGTAGTAATACTAGCATGAATAATGCATAGCAGCAATAATAAACCACATTTATGCAAGTCTGTAGTCTGCATAAATTAAACGCTTTTATTTAATAAAAACAATTATTTAGGCTTCTTGGTTATTTGGATTGCTCGTGTGAGTACCTGTTGTTTTAAACGTTGTCGGCCCAGCTTTAGATAAAGGGCTACTAAAAAAAACTAAATAAAAAACAACACCAAATGTCATTGTGGTTTTATATGGACAAAAGATGATTGTGTCACATCTCTTTTACTTGAATGTTGTATTGTCATGTCTTTTCCATTTAAAGTCCGTAAGCACTCAACAAAACACTTAGGTTATCTTTTATGTAGGATGTGAAAAAACGTGACACCAGGGGAAAAAAGAAAAACAAAAATGCAACCCAACCAAATAAATTTATTCAAAATTAAATTTGGATATTTCAAACATTTTAATGTATTATTGAAATATAAGACATTATATTAGTTTAGGACTGTAACTACAATCCTAAAAGTAAAAAAGCATGTTATAAAGAAATTACACAACCGAAAGGAGTTTTCTATTTATTTAGTGAGATGCAATACGTTTTTCATTAAGCAACGGGAATAACACTAAACTCACGTACCTGAGCTCCTCAAGAATTCAGTCCAACAAAATTGTTCAGCCACTTCTGTCTGGATGCCTTTAAATTAAACAACAGCAATGCTGTTAGGTTGAGAAAAGGCACATTCAAGCCATCAATCCTGACAAATTATTTGTGATCCAAATGTTAAATTATGTGGAAATATTCCACCGTTTCACAGAGTAATTGCTATTGTAGCTGCACGACAACTTACCCTGAGGCTGGACATAGATTTTACTGTCGGGTGACACCTTGAGCAAGAGAAGAAAAGATAAAAGCAGTTTTTTTTAAAAAAAAGTGAAAAACAAAGAGTTCACAAGCAGATTAATCAGCAGTGATTGGCGATGTTAATTTAAACAAACATGAAACTGTTGCTGTCGGTGCTGCTCTGGTTTTGGACGCTTAATGTTCTCCATGCTCCGAGCACATTCAAACAAAACACAAACTTTAAAAGGGGAGTCAGGAATCCAGTTGATAAGATAATAGTTATATTGCAAAATAAATCAAGGAGATGAAAATTAAATTGGCTGGATGTTATCACACCAGATCCATCAACAACGCATGTTTTGTGTCAGAATAAAAAAGCAGAGCAATGCCTCTTGTGCCAGCCTTGTCTTCCTGCTGTCACCACTTAAATGGTGGAGATAAAGGATGCCACTGGCTTCAATCTGCTGCCTGTGGCTGCAATCTCATCTGAAAATAAAACACTGTAATGTTTTTTTAATACCAGACTATTGTGAGACAGGGCCCAATATTGTGTTTGTATAATGAAAGCCCTTCTGTTACATTTACTGATGTTGTCAGACGCCGGATGTCTTTTTGCTTTATAATGCAGAGATAAAAGCTTTTTGTTTTACGAACAAAAGCGATTTTGAAAGGAATAGGAACTAAACGAGGAAACAATCAACATTGTGTGTATATAAAATCAATAGATTAATAAAGGGTAATCGGTTAATATGGATAAACTGCATTTTATGCACTATGAGACACATACCAACATTTATAACAGCCTGATGGGGAAACAAACCTTAATGACCACTACATACAAATAGATGTAGACTGGATGTAATCAATTGATTAAGAAATCATAAATAAAGAAAAATATCACTGTTGCCCACAGGGGGCAGAACTCAAACCCCATTGCCAGGTTTATCAAAATCTTTTTAATAATTATTTTTCCATACTCAATTAGCTTGTAAGTCTTTGTCTCTCAATAAAATGAAACACTCAAATTAAAGGATTCGAAAAAGCTACTTCTAAGGCTGCAAGGTGGTGCACTTGGTAGCGCTATTTAACTTGGTAAATGGGTTTTAATTTGGGACTCTGTCTTTTTGTGTAGCATCTTCCTGGGGCAAACAACATTCACATTAGATTAACTAACCACTCTGAATTATCCTTATGTGTGAGTGTGTGTCTCACGACCCCACTAGGGACAAGGGTGTACAGAAAATGGATGAGTGTGTGTGAATGGTCATATGTAATGCAAGTCTACATGCATCCATGTACTAGACTGCAAACCTTTGCAGATTATCCCGCCCTTTTTTTTCCCATAATCCCTCTACAACCTCTGCATAGGTAAGTCAGCAACTGAAAATGCATATTGTGAAGGAAGAGTAATTCATAAAAAGTGAGTGAAATGATTGCAGCAGCACTCAGTTCTTTTTAACAGTGAAACAGTCATGAACATATAACTCTAAATCGCGAGCTTGAAATGCTAACAAAAAGGCTAATGTGTGGTCATAGATTAGAAAGAACTTTTAAGTTGTGACACATTTGAACACAAAATGGAAACGCTACCAATTAGCCTCAATTTGACTAACTCTGATTAGTTAGCTTCCAATCAGTACTTTTTATTCACTCTTAAAAAACAAAAGATTTTCTAAACATGGTTTCAAAAAGCAATCCCAATGCTACACCCCTATGGGATTCCTGAAATACTAGCGATTTTCAGAATAAGTATTTTTGTTTTTTAATGCAGCCAACTATAAAATGACAACGAACAAGAAATTTTATTCATTCTTTGTTGTAAAACCTGCCTCTCATAACAACACACACTGTGTTTTTTCAGCAACTGAGGAAGAATGCCAATAATGCTCAGAGACTCCCAAATGGCTGTTATACATTTGACTGTCGACAGATACAATATCTCAATATGATTGTTTAATCTGCTGCAAAATATTGGACTGCATATATACCAAGAGGAAGATAAAGTCATCAAATTATGTCTTGTATTTGTCAAAGTTGGTGGGGATTTTGTGCTAGAATACCTAGTTGCTTATCATGAAATGAATGTAGAGCAAGACATATTTACAACCATAATTTCATTGATTTTTATTTTATTTTTTATATTTCCTATATTGTTTTCCATGCATGTAACATCAGACTGATTATGTGCTTGACAGGCTTTGCTTTATCAGATCCATCCATGAAATTGCTGGTCAGATGGTCTGGCTGATAGAATAAAAATAAAACAAAACTTGAAGCTAACTGCATTTGTTAACATAATAAAATAGCTTTACTCTGTGCATCCTCACTTGTAACTTAACTTAAATTTTGCAGCAAACTTAGAATGGAGTAAGTAACAGAATCAATGCATTATTAATGAGAAAATACTCCAGGAATAACAGGAATTTAATAAAGAAATTGGAGAAAAGGGGGTTTGATCATACCAAAACAAATTCTGCCTCTTCTTTTAGTTTTTCAGTGAAAGCAACAGCAAACCTGATTAGAAACAACAGGGGGGAAAAATGCAAAAATGACTCAATCAGAACAAAGATTTTGATAAATATGAGTGAATTTTAGTCATTTTACAGGCAATGATAATTTTGACATTTGCGGAAAAAGCAGGATTAGTGAAAGTAATATTGAAAAATTTACAGAAAATCAGATTTTTGCAATCTGCCATTTTGGAGACTGGCATGGATTCCTCATGCCAGTCTCCATCCACTGTAGAAATGAAGTAAGCATGGAAGGTTTGTTCTGCACTGTGTGTGCATTTTTAATGCATTGATTATTATTATCAAACATAGCATAACCATAGAAAGACATTTTGGTAACACTTTATTTGACAGGTTGTGAATAAGACTGTCATGACACCATCATGAACATGACATAATACCTGTCATGAACATGATTAAACTTTAAAAATGATGGGTTTATGTTATTAAAGCTAAAGTTTAATCAGTAATACTTTTATAACAAATTTATGTCAGATCATGATTTCTTGGTTAATGTCAAGTTATCATAAAGAAATTTTGAATAATGTCAACTTTGTATTACAAGTGTCATGATTTTCCGAATGACACTTTATGACACCAGTCATAAATAATCATGAAGACTTACTCATGTTCATAACAGGCGTTATGTCATGTTAATGATGGTGTCATGACAGTCTTATTCACAACCCGTCAAATAAAGAGTTACCAACATTTTCTATGACAAGTTGCAGCTTACAACAGAGAGAAAAGTTGTCTTGCAATCCAAAAAGTGTGGGTCTGATTTCAGCTTCCTCTTGCAACATGTTGATGTGCCGCTGGGCAAGACTCAAAACCCTACACATTTGTGTAATTGTGATGAATGTGCAGACATTTGTGTGTGTGATTTGTGTGAATGTGGCAGTAGTGTAAAGCGTGGTATGACTTAAAGAGTGCTATATAAATTGTGTCCATTTACGGTTCTAATGAGACATGTAAATTACTAATTTGTTTTGATTTGTCAGGTTATCAGTATCAAGATAGTTTGACGGATTACTAAGGCCATTGCAAATGAATAACTATTGGCCACTGCAGATGAAAAACTGAAATTTCTACATTAGTTTGAGATATTTACAAAAAAAAAAAAACTTGGATTAACTTTGAGGCAGCCATGTTGGAGCTTCTTCCTCCCTGTCTCAGGTGTGTATTCTGGATTCCACTCAAGGTGTTTATGGTGTGTCTGTGCCTGAGAGATGACGTTATGATACAGAAAAAGAGCTTACAGTTTGGGGTGGGGGGACAGATGTGGATCTCCTAAACTTACCACTTGAATCTTAGAGGATGTTTGTCACTTTTTGTTGCTTAATGTCTTACTCAATAATCTCAGAAAACTTCTCAGTTTTTTTCTAAAACAATTTTTGACTTCACAATGTCAGCAAATATCCTTGCTCTAACATCATAGACATATGTCTTTAATCATGCAAAATTTTAAGCTTTGTTTGTTGAAAATGTACGACTTTTTGACATCCGAGAAAGTTCATGTTTCTTTTGACAAAATCTGAAATGAATCTTGATATTTCTGAGTTTATTTGGGGAAAGATTTTCTACTTTGTACCCAATTATTTTCCTTCTTTTTATTTCAACAATGACCCTAATAATCCATTGAAAGACACAGCAAGGTTTAAAAAGTTTATATTTTCTGCCATTTCCTTTTTTGGACCTCAAAGACCTCATAAGACGACAGATAAAAGTATTAGAGTGACACGTTTTTTTCTGCTCAGAGTAATGCTGCTGCTGCACACTGCTGGCAAAAAAAAAAAGAGTCGCATAATTTTCTTAATTGACAAGACCTATCAAACACCTATCAAGGTAGCACTCTTTTTAAAAGTACAGCTTTCAAGTTGCATGTGGCAGGTCTGTTTGATTCAGGTTATCATACTAGTTACATACATACAAGTTTAGATGATATTTTAAAATAGTCACTGTGTCCACATGCAGGCATGTTTTGTTCAACATTCTTGTCTGGAAGTGTTTGAGTTAGCACTGCCAGATAAAATATTTGTTAACTGCTGCACCCATCTCATCTGTAAACTGGTGGAACTGCTGAGGTACTCTGCAGTAATTCTAAAAATAACACAGGAAAACACACCCCGTGTGCTCAGCAAATGAATTCACACCACTGCTTTAAACTCAGTCTTGAAACAGTTGTCCCTGACTCCTGTTAAACATTTTACAAATGTAGATTAAATTATTTTGTTAATTTCCATTACACCGTATTTGGTGCAAACATCTCAACAATCTTGTGACTTCTTTGCCACAAAAGATCAATAAAGTAACCACCAAAAGCTCACCACCAACATGGCAACAGGTATCCAAGCTATAATGCACCCTGATGTTGTTGTTGGCGCAAACAAGAGCAGAAGAAAAACTTCCTTTGGCTTCAGGCAAATAAAACAATGAGGAAAAATGAAGGAAATGTAGGGCAAAAGTCACCGGGAGGATATTAATTTGCATGCCAGGCAGTGTATTATTAAGCGGCCCAACAGGCTCTGTGTGGTGACCGAATTTTAAGATCAAGGTCTGTGTGTGAGGAGGCATCAACAGTGGGAGGTGCATGGTTGTTTGAAGCTGCAACAGCTAGATCTCCCCATTTGCTCCCAGTAGGGATTTGTGCCCTTAAAACTTCCAAGATAAGTTCCCTACCACGCCCTTTTCATCAGCATGAAAAAAGAAAGAGAGAGAGACTGATGTCAGGTCATTTCACATGATATTGATAAGTACTCTCTGTTAAACTAGAAAAGGAAACAACTCGCAACCTGCACAGTTGGAGTTAAATTAAAAATGCTCAGCCTCAAACTTTTCTCAATATAGTGATAACGTTTTTCAGCTACAATTGAAGTAATGTTGTGTGCTGAGCTTCTGTTGAGCAGATTTAGCTTTATATGTTAGTATTTCTTAGAGATGGAATGGCTCATAAAAAAAAATTTATACTCTGCTCACTTGTCACAATTTGGGACATACAGGTGATTTTTTTTTCATGTGTAGCAGTTTTCTAACTAAATATATTTCCAAAGGTGCAAGTGAAAATCTCACCAGGCAAGCAAAGAAATCAAACCCTTCGGGTGCACCGATTGCAGCTTTCTGGCAGATCACGGATTTTTAAAAAGCCAATTCCAATTTTGGACACTTCAATAACAAAAAAGTTGCAACATTTGTCTTTAGTCACTTTTTTAAAAATACATTTGCTAAAAAAGTCACTAAATATAGTGACAAAGTCACAACAAAGTGACTATTGTTACTTGTGTGACTCGGTGGGCTGTGACTTAGCAGCCATGCTGTCAGTCTGCTCTTTCTCATGGCAGAGCAAACGGGGGACAGTGGATAATTTTCAGACTCTTGCAGAAGTAGATAAGATCAATTTCGCATGTAAATATCAGCCAATACCCAATCACTCAAAATTAAGGAAATTGGATCAGGGCCGATAAGGCCGATTGATCGGTTCACTCCAATCAACTGAAACTCAGGATTCACATAAATTAAGTTATATGTGAAACATTACTATATTTTAACTTCAAGGAAACTTTTAGTAAAAAGTGAGAAATTAATAATTATTGTCTAAGTAAGAATTTAAGATAAACATCTTTAAACAGCTGTTAGCAAATTAACAAAATCACTTCATTCATTAGCAGCCAGCTTTAACTTGGCATAATAGCTAACACTGAACTGCCGGTTTTTACATGACCTAAGTAAAATATATATTTAAATAAATGGATGATGTATTGCTATTGTTGAGTATTTCTGGAGTTTTGACAAAATAGGAAAAGAAAGGTGAACTGAACTGTGGAGTTTGCGAACCATTCCATCTCTAATAAAGTATGTCTCAGGCAGAAAAATCACATAATTAAACGTCATTAGATTAAATTTCATTGGAGTGACATGAATAAAAATATTACAGTGGCCACATTTACTTCTTGCTTGAACTTCAAGATGCCGACAGCTGCATCAAATCTCTACAAAAGAACGGGTTTGAAAAAACAAAACAAAAAAAGAAGCAAGTTACATTATTTGCACCAAAATGCCGACGGAGCTACGACTGACACCTCAAAAAAAAGAGTGCTAGAGCTCATTATTAACTTGGTGTTCTGACTCAACTACAAAAACTGAAAGTCTTTGGAATCAAGCATTTTGAAATTGCGGTTAGCGGTAGGGTCACCTGGCTTTCAGCAGCACCTGCTCCATAACCACACGCTTCTGCTCATCTTTCACATCTTCATTTATGTCCGTTCCGCCAAAAATGACTCCGAAGGGTAAACGAAGGTCTAGTGCAAACAGAGAATAAGAACCTTTGTATAAAAAGGACATAATTACATGTCTGTTTTCCTGGCAAATATTAGTAACAGAAAGTAAGATCCGATCACAACGACACAGATGATGCCTCAGTCAGTGTTTACCCAGGAGGAGTCTGCCAGCTTTGAAAAGATGAATTGCCAGCGCACCCTCAAACGGAGGATTTTGGGATACTAGATGTGCCAAGTCAGAGGGAGAGTGAAAATCTGCCACATCTCTTAACTCGCAGCTGTGTCCTGCTGATTCAATGTGAGACCTGAAACATAAAACACATGTGACACATTCAGTTGTAGTTTTGTACTTTAAAATAATGAAGTACAAAGGTGTTTCGCTATGATTTTAGCCTGTTTAAGTACTATCTACAACATTTTTTCTCAGTCCAGAAGTACCATGCACAGTAATTGATGCCAACCAATCTGTGTTTTCCAGAATTATCACAGGGTGGCATTGTTTGTCCTAGTTAAAATTAATCAAACTCTATAAAACCTGATAAAAACACTAGAACTTCTTAAACGTGTTTTTTTTTTTTATTTAAAATGTTTTTTATTTAGCATGTTGTGAAATTAAGTTTTTATTCCGGTGCGGGACAACAGCATGTTTGAATGCAATCATTATTTGACGACTTTTGCAGAAAACTTGCTGTATTTTATTCCAATTGAATTCTAAAATGTATTTCTAACATTCTGACAGAAAATGAACATAAAATTGACCTGTGAGAGAACAGAGAAGGATTTGCATGTTTTCTCTCTAGAGAATAAAGTTCGATGGCGCTTGCAGGAACCTTATCAATATAATTTAATGATTCAGTTTGGCATTTGTAATGGCAAAACTTAAAATGTTGGACCTTGTCACACTAACAGATTCTGTTGTGCATTAATGGTGCAAAAACCACAGAAAAAAAATGATCAATTCTTTGATCATAAGACGATGAACAGAAAGCAATAACAGCATAGAAGAAATCTCCTGTGAAAGAGGGCTAACTTCATTAATACTATTAAATATACCATAAATAATCAAAAACTACTTTTCAGCATTTTTCTAACGGCCTATGTTTGCAGTCTTGCCAAGTAATACTTTTACTTTTGATGTTTTGCTGTACAAGACTAGTTTGAATTTAATTTTACGTTGATTGAAAATAAAATTGACCTGTCCAAGGTATACCTCAACTCTTGACCAATGACCGCTGGAGTTAGGCATGTTTGTGAACATTTAGACAAAAGTGAAAATCCATACATTAAATAGACATTTTGATTTAAATTATTAATAATTTTTAAAAAAGGACTGACTAATAAATAAAAAATGTGAAATTCATTAAAATGTTAAAAGCACTGTTTAAACATTTTTCTTTTAAGCTTACAAATCTAAGTCAGTGGGCGTGGTAACACTGCTCCAGACAAGGTGAATGGTCTGCAATGAAAATGTGCTGGCTAATCAATCCAATGTTAATGTTTATTTAGTAGCCGTGATGATGGTATCAATTATTTTCTGATGGATCGACAGGAATGAGGAAACAATTAAATACTATTATTAAAATGATGACAGAATTTTTAAAATGAGTCTGTTTAAAAAAATTATCTAACCATTTTGTTTTTTATTTATCACATAATTACATAATATAATTTAATGTACTTTTTTAATGTAATTTTTTTAACTATATTCAAATTTGTAATGTTTATTTTGTTTATTTTTATTCTGTTGTATGTTGTTTTTAACTTCTTTGTACAAGCACTTTGAATTGTCTTTGGCTGAAAGGTGCTATATAAATAAAGTTGCCTTGCCTTACTTACTGAGGTGTTTTAATTGTAACTATTAAATCAGTTAAAAACATTTAACACTTGTATTTAAAAGACAGAGCTGCTCATCTGCAACACTTACATAATCTAATTAAACTAACTTTCCAGGCTACGCAACAGTCACATTTGGACTTCCAACAGAACCTAAAATACCTTATTGAGGTGATTTCGGTCAGATGGCATTTTAAGTCAGGGCTGTTTCTCAAAACAGAACAATTTCACTTAAATAAAGGATGTGTTACTTCCTCCGCCAGTGATGACGACAAATATCACATGATTGAACAAAGGTACAGCGGCCAAAAGCCACGTTAAGGTATAGCATCACTATGAGCCATAAGGTTACGGCTGACTAATTACAACCAATTAGCAGTGAAGAGGGACATTTCCATAATTTCAGCTACTTATATAGCCTGGTTCTTAATAGTTAACCAGGGTTCTGTCGGACCGAGCCTCTAAAGCTAATTACCAGCAGTTATCTGAATCAGCAGGTAAATTTACCTTATTCTCTCGGCTGTAGTATAGTTCCCTGTTTTGGGGCTGAGGCAGGCTAGAAAGAGTAATTTCATATCCCCTCTGTAATCGGTGCTCTGTAACCGGTGAATGACAGAGCAGGCAAGGCAGGTCTCTGAGTTTCAGCTCCCTTGCTACACCCAGCTCACATCACATTTCCTGGACTCATTCCCCGGTAACGTCCACGTAGAAGAAAGCTAACAGAGCCCAGCAACGTGCTACTAGTGATTTTCCAACCAGTGACGAACCACGCTTCAAATGTTTACAAGTCCGTCTCTAATAATTATCCCCTGGAAACAAACGGTTGTAATAAGCTAACGTGTTGTCTGCACTGCTTTTGTGTCGTGGCCGATATTAAAGACTCGGTCAAGAGAACATCTTGATAACACGTATATCTCTACACTACCACAACGAAACGACAAAATAAAAGGAACTTCCTTTTACCGGCGGTACGCCGCATGCGCTAAAATAGTAGACTTCTATATTACAGGGATGTACTCCTTGAAGGCTCTGTTTACGAGACCATCACTTCCGGTTTGAGCTATAGATCGGTTCAGGAACGCAGCTGTGACAGCTTTTACTGAGCAGCGTGTCACGGGACAGTGCTGTGACACTGTTGTTGTGAACTCCCAGTCCTTTTTAGCGAAAGTATTGACTTATTACGAGAGAAAAAACTAAACACTTCGAGTGGCTAACTTCAACTAGAGAGGCTGAGGTTGCTGAAGACTGCTGGAAAGAGCTTCAATAAATAAAGGTAATCTAAACCACACGTTTTTGGTGTTACAGCTAGCTTAATGTTTGTTTTTCTTCTTTAAAGAAAAGAACGGTAACATTAGTAGGACAATTCACATGTGATATTGGAGCATTTGTTAGCAAATAATAATGATATGCTTAATAGTGACCGTATTGTGACGGTAGGAAAATAGTTTTTTACTTTAACAAACTTGGGTGAATACAGGACTCTTAGAAGCCAACTAAGTGAAATTTAGACAACACAGAAACGGTCTTCAAACATTTGCTGAAAGTTTTCTGGCGATGTCTAAAACATCTAGAATTAGTTCTCGTGGTAATTTTCTTTGGTTTTGGATCACTTCCGATTGTTTTTACTTCACAATAAGTTGGTGGCACAAGAATTAGCACAGAATGTTGTAGCTTTCATTATTTTTATATTTTTTTTCTTTTATGCATTATGTTTGTATGTTGATGTGACAGGTGTTTTATTGTTCAACACTTGTAAAATCTTGATTATTGACATGTTTTGATAGAGCATAGGTAGTTTGATTTCCAATCTCACTTGTATTCTTCTTTTTGTTTTTTTTTTAGGTCTTTACTCACTATTCAGGAAGAGTTTTGTTTCCATTATTTTAGCTGAAAATGGATAACAGGGACTCCACTGAGAGAAGCCCGCTTTTGGACTCAGGAAACAGACCTTCACCACCATCAGTCTTCCAGGGACGGAGACTAGCGTGTGCTGCCATCCTACTTGCTGAGTCCTTGGAAAGGGTTGCATTCTATGGCATCACATCCAATCTGGTACTTTTTCTCAACAACAGCCCTTTTTACTGGGAAGGCACTGAGGCCACGCAGGCACTTCTGACATTCATGGGAATAACTTATCTGATTTCACCGTTTGGAGGCTGGCTGGCAGACGCGTACCTTGGGAAGTTCTTGACTATTGCTTCAAGCTTAATCCTGTATTTGAGTGGCATGATTTTTTTCCCTTTTATTTCAAAAGACTCAACAAGGATACACCTATGTGGAGAAGAGACAGCATTTCCTGTGCAACCTGCTGAATGTATGAACAACACCACTCCAACAAATGTAACTTGCCCATGGCGCAGACCATATTGTGACTCAGTAATCTACATAGGACTGGTTTTAGTTGCACTTGGTGTTGGTACTGTGAAATCCAACATCACTCCCTTTGGCGCCGATCAGGTAAAGTATAAACCATAGTTTTCACACCTCATATTATTTGTTGCAGTATTCAAACATGTGGCTTTTACAGCCATGATGAAAAAATGAATATGCCTCCTTTCAGTTGCAGAGTTTTCATGTATAACCACGTTGTAAAATTTTTTGATTTAGAATTGCACCAATCAGCCATTTTTCTCTCATTGGCTTCGATTCCTAATTAACAAATACTGAAAGATTTGTTTTCTTTTCTTTTGTTTTCATTAAATTAATCAAAACTAAAACATCATACTAATCCATAAACACATTAACCAACTGCATGTAAATAGATACAAAATTGTGTTAAACGTTAAGTGAAAACGTTAGATATACAGAACACACACACCCATAGGCTTTCTTGACAATTGACCATGACGGGGTGTTTCATGGTCTATGTTTTAGATTTTTTCGTTTCCTCATATGTGTGAGATTGGGTATGTAGTGTGTGATCGAACATGTGATTGGGTATTTGATGTGCCGTGACATTTCACTGAGACATGCATGCTCCTGATTAACATGGCTGTTTCTAAGTAAAGTCATGTGAAAAGGGAAGTATGTGCCTTTAAAAAAGGAAATTCTTTGTTACAACTGGAATGAAAGCACTTTTGAAATATTGTGCACAAATTAAGGCTCTATATGTTATCTACATCTCTAGGAATATCAGATCAATTCCAGGTGATAGAGCAAATGTTTGTGTGAACTCAGGTGCACCTTTATTATCAGTGCTGAAAGATTTCTTTTCAATTTTACAATCAGTGTTTACAAACACTTCTGCTTGTAAGAGACTTGGATAACCCCTCCATCCTGTTCTATATTAAGTTGTATATTAAGTGAACTGAATTTACTTGAATTTGAGATTTCTTCTATTGCATACAGTCCATCTGGAAAATCGCTTCACTTTTTCCACATTTTGCTATGTAAAATGTATTAAATTAAGCTCTTTTCTTACACTTCCTCACACAAATATCCCATTCTGATAATGTGAAAAAGAGTTTTCAAGTGTTTTTCAAATGAATTTAAAAAACAGGAATGTCATAATGTTACTTCCTCATCAAAAACATACCTGGAGTGTTGCTTTAATTCTTACTTTCAAGTTTGAGAAATCATTGAATCTCCCGTGGCAACCATTTGATGATGTGCTGAAGGCAGAGTGTTTGAAAAAGCAGGATTTTCTTTAAGGGGCGGAGGCCAATTTCAATGCATCTAATTGCAACATCAGATTTTATTTGTCATGTTTGAGATATACAATGTCTTTATAACAACTGCAGGTAAATTAGTTACTCGATTTTGCTATAAAATAGCACTGTGTTCCTGGAAAATGCATAATACCTGGCTCTGTGCCACAAAAAAAGTGAAAAAAAAAGTGAATTGCTGTGAATACTTTCCACATACTGTATTACACTAGTGGCTCTTTGAGACTAAAGTTCGGCTTTCAGGAGTGAGGCTAGACGGATAGTTGGTTGAGCAATTTATGGGTCTCTTAAAAAAAAATTTCCTCTAGATTCACAAGCATCTGCAACATTTTTTTAATGTCCTGAAAGAGAAGTACTTTTGAATACTAGAGCAAAAGCAGAAGCTTATCAGACTTAAAAGTTTAAATTAGATTATTACTAAATAATACCTCAATTTTACTAATCTAAAATCCATTCTCGGAATATATTGATTTAAATGAGAGATAGATATAGAAGCCTGGTTATTCTAATGTGAGAGTCTTTTTTGTTTATGTTTTTTAGATAAAATCAAAATATGGTAGTTCTGTTTAAAAAAATATGGTTGAATGTTTTAAAGATATTTTGTCATCCATTAATTTATTAATTTGAGCATACCATAGTATGCATAGTATAATATAAATGTTAACTAGATAGGTTTGCAGCTGTGCCATGCCTTTTACAATTTTCAGATTATGGCTATTAAACGTTTGAAAAATTGCTTAATGATGTATCTCTAACTTAAAATCCATGAAACGTCCTGAGGACGCCTTTGTCTTCATGGATTCATCAACTAACTAAGCATTTGACACTTAAGAGGTTACATCATTACTAGTTGATCCCTGATCTGTGGTTAGTTCTTGACATTGATATTGTCAAGAACTAACCAAGCTGAAAATGGGAACAAGTTCCACTACGTGTACTTTTGCAAGGCTCTGTGTACTTCCGCTCTGTGGCTGTAAGAATCGACATATCATTATTCAAAGAGCTTTCTCTAAGAAAGTAGAGAGTTATTTAACTGGATTATTGTATCCTGACACAATATCCCAAAGTGTGCATAAATATTTCCAAAGGAAGTTGGTGGTATTAATTTTAAACAATACTTGATACTGTTGCAACATTTTTTGCATTTATGTCACGATTTCTTATCACCATGTTTAAACAGTCAGAGCACATTGGCATTTGACAGTGAAGTGAATGAAATGATTCAGTTATTATTGGTGTCAGTCAGACAAATCTTCACGAAAGGCCCATTAACTTGTCAATGCTATGTTTAGTTGAATTGAATCCTAAGATTTGTCAGTTAAAAGCTCATTTTTTTCAGAATTAATAAATGAATATTTCCTCTTAATTGTTTCAGAAACAGCACTAGGCTCTTACAGTTATATCTAGGACAAGAGGAGAGACGTTTCTTCTGACAGCTTTTGTGTAGTTAACAAAGAAGTGATGAAAGAGGAAAAAAAACGGAGTTGAGTATCACTGCATTGCAGAGCTATTTTTTCAAAGACTATCATACAGGATTGATAAGCAAAATAACTTCCATAAAAAATAAATATTTGCTTGATAGACTGTTATAACCAGTGCTGTATTTTAAGCTTGCCTTTTCTTTGCCTGAGTAAAATTGGCAGCAGTATTTATTCAGAAATAAACAGTAAATTGTGTTTCTCGTTTGAAATGTTTTAATTCAGTTCTTTGTAACCTGACATTGTGTTGCACAAGAATTCTATAAAACCAGATTCAGTTTGTTTTTGTACTGAATCTCTCTCTATTTGATATTTATAGAGGAAATGGGGCTTTGTTATAGCTCCTCATATCACACTGCTCAAACCTGTGCTTCAATATGAAGTGAATTGGTGCTGCTATGACAACAATTGTATAGCAGCACCAACTTATAAAGTTTTCATGGATTTTAAAAAAAAGTTGTTTTCCAAATTGATTTAAGATGTTCTTGTGGGTTCTTTTAGAAAGCTCAGTGTAGGTAATATGTGTTGGTTGCTTCACAACCTTCAATCTATGTGAAAAAAGAAATTTATATATACTCTGCATATTTATTGTCTGCCATCCCAATTGAGCTTTAGATATTCATTGAAATCTTAAATTTAAGAATATCACTTTCTTGAATCAAATGTGAATAATTTTTTTGGATACTTTACCTTGATGCCATTTACATGTCACTTTCATGTGAATTGGGTTTTTATGATGTCTTTAGGAGATTTGCAATCCACACAAAGGCCAGATCACAGCAATTTGTGCTTTGTGTGGTTGTCATACGTAGATGGAAAGCGCATAGACTGGGTGTAGATAATGCTGCGTCCTTTGCTCCTTTTTTGCATAATGGAGGAGTAGAAGCTTGAAAGATCAAATGTTATGATGCCATTGAGATGACCCTTAGTAAATAAGTGCATTTGTGGTCCGTTCAAAAGAAACTAAGTGCAAGAATGATGCAAACATTTTCATAAGGGTTGCCCACCTCTTTTCAGGGAAGTGCAATATGCATATGCTTACAACAATCTTAACCAGAAAAAATAATCTAGTGACTTCATTCAAAGTTCATATAGAGGTCTTCATACAGACACAACTCAACATTGGTGAGTTAACTCACCAATGTTGAGCCATTTGTGAGCTAACTCATCCAGTATCAGGGACATACTGTTGAACTTTAACATGCTGGCAAGAAGATCTGGGCACTGGTGCTAAGGAAACTCACTTCTTCCCTAATTTGAGCCTGGGTGCTCAGATGAGTGGGATGTGCAGTCACACGTTCCTTCATAGCAGAACCCATCCTGGCCCTGTACAAGCCTAGTTGTTTTATTTCTTCTAGGTAAAACTTTTTGGCCAGTTTTAAATAGTCAAATACATCATAGCAGTTGAAAATGTGCTGCTTGTTTTAATGAGATTTGGCCAGTGCCGGACTCTTCTTACAACTATGACCTCACAGAGCGCCAGCTTCTTAAGAAACAACCACAACATATGGTGCTGGTTTGTTCCAAGTTTGTGATTCATTTTCAGACAGTGTTTCAGTAGTCCTTTCCTTTCATTGAACATCACTGTTGTTCAATGGATACTTGAAGGTGTATTGTTTGGTTTTCAGATGACCAACCACTGTTGAGACTCAGAATAGTAAACATGAAAAATGTTGCCTGATAAGCTTCAGGTACTTTCACACCTCACGTGTTTCACGAGATTTGTGACGTGAAGAATATTCCTTTAAATTTAATACTTTCTCCTGAGGTGGTCAACCATCATTGCAGTTCTTATGTTAAACAGATCACATCTGCTTAGCATCATAATGGGAATCCATAAAGAAAGTCCATTCCTAATAGACAAGTCTGACTACAACGTTTCATCTGACAAATGTGTAGTGATCTCCAACTTTGCAATACATTAGAATATGAACGACCAACCAATACTACACTGCACAATCCTTCCCTATAGGGCAGGAGTGCCCAAAGTCGGTCCTCGAGAGCCGGCATCCTGCATGTTTTAGTTCTCTCCCTGGTGGTAGTAACAACCTTGTCAGCATGTCAGTATTTTCCTAAGGTCTTTAATGAACCATCAATTGATTCAGGTGCGTTAAACCAGGGAGAGAACTAAAACACTCAGAATGCCAGCCCTCTAGGTCTGATTTTGGACACCCCTGCTATAGGGCCTTCATCTGCTCTGCTTTCGCGAAACGCTGACTGTGACAACAAAAACAATGGGTATAAACCAACAACCTAACAAACACAGAATATGCACGGCTGCCCTGTCCTGACAAGGCATATCTTTTATGCTTTAGAGGTCGTTCATGAGGCTATAAACCAGAGGTGACAAATATATTTTGGTGAGTAGGTAAAAAGTGGAGGCAAAGTGTTCTGATCTTTGCTTTAGAATACAACCACTTTAACTTCCTGATTACCTGATGCTGTCTATGGAACTTTTTTGTTGATGCTTGACTGATCATTCATACACTGCGAGTGAAGGCAGCGCTATCCTGCACAACTGCGAGTCTCCAGGAAGGAAGCCACTAGGGCAGGATGATACGAGGTGCACAATGCATAAAATGTTTGTTGGTCTTCCTGCACTTTTCTTTTCAAAGCAATAACGCCGTAGAAACATAGTGTAGTGATTCTGGTGTTGGCTGAGCCAATGCTTCAAATTTAGATTATATATCTTGACTTCTTTCCTTGTCTGAAAGTTATCTCAGTCTCGCTTCCGCTTTTAAGTTCTGCGGCTGGCTGGTCGCACCAACTATACGTCATTACTAGACTTCAACCTGCGAAGCCGACTTGCCCTTAAACCAGTCAGCTGATGCTGGGCTGTGACTACCTTGCTTGGTGAGTCTAGACCACAACAGAAGCGGCCTGACCTCAACCCCCTTTGCCTTGTCGATGCTTTCATAAAACATGTGGATAGCAACAAGGCACCTTAAAGCTGCCTTAAGGTGTTTGGGTAAGACGCTATAGTGTGAAAGCTTCTGAAGTTAGGCGGTGTTTGTCTAAAGGTTTACAAATCATCAAACCCAAGGTAGAGCTGTGCACAGCACTGACAAAATAACAGTGACAGTATCCAGTTTGGGCAATTTGAGAGAGCTGGAGAACCGGAGCAGATTGTCTGATATCGGCTTGAGGAATTGGTTGAAATGTTGGTTGCTGGGTGAATAATGATGGCTTGATGTGCGTGCCTTTGGAGCCTCAGATTTCTTCATTTGTCATTTCCCTTAAAGGACAGTTCATATAGTGTTCTCAGTCAGACCACACAGAGACATAATTTCCAATGCTACATAAAACAGGGAGAATCCAATAGAAGGGAGTTTTATGACGTGTTGAAAAGTCTATGCATGTGTTCTCTGTTAACACATTCTAAAACTAATGCATTTGCAAATCAATTAGTTGCTTTTATTCTGTTTTGTCTGTGACCATAGGTCAAAGACAAAGGACCTGAGGCCACGCGCAGATTCTTCAACTGGTTCTACTGGTGCATCAACTTAGGAGCTATCCTGTCTCTGGGAGGTGTGGGATACATCCAGCAGAATTACAGTTTTGAGGTTGGTTACATCATCCCGGCGGTGTGCCTCGGGATCTCCTTCCTGGTCTTTGTTCTGGGACGGACCGTTTTCATCACAAAGCCTGCCGACGGCAGTGCCTTCTCAGATATGGTCAAGATCCTTTCCTTTGCCTGTTGCTCACAGAAACCAAAGGAACCAAACCTGCTTCGGTAAGAGTGCTCATACTGGTGTTTTTTTTTTCTGTATTTCTTTAGTGATAAGAAAAACTAAATTTGATGGGAAACAAATTTGTTCGACTGTTGAAACCATAAAATCCGTCAAAGTATTAGGCTGTTAGCCAAAAAGGATCTCAAAGACTCATTTGAATCATTTGTAAATTATTGGAATCATTAGCAAAAAATAACAGTATCAAATATTTATTTCTCTGGGATTTCCACATTTCCAGTTGTGTATTCAGTGTTTTTCTGTGGAGAGTTTTTTTATGAGCTGCAAGGCAGCTTTTGTATGTTAAAGCAGACCTTTATCTTAAATCTCTCTTTGATCCCCTCCTATAATTCTTTTGTGAGTGCCTTTCCCCCCCACATCTGGTCAATGTATTCATCTTTGTTCCCTGTGGTGAAAAGTTATCCTAAAGAGCTGAAACTTGACTTTGAACCAAAGTACCACAAACGTCTCAAAAACTTGACATTGAATATTTTAAGTTGGACAATCCCACAGCCTTATAAAAATTCCTTATTAGGGAATTTTCTCCAGAGATGAGGATTATGGGCTTTAGCGTAGTTTCTTTTGAATCTCTAGAAGTGCTTTTATTAAAGGGTAAAGTTTACTCAGAAAAAGATGATTAAATGTACCATTTTAAGAGTTGAGAGTAATTTCATCATATTCTATGTATAACATGTTTTTTTTTTAAATTTATGGTACTACTCACACTTCAGTCGTTTAGTAATTAAATTATTTCATTTCTAATTCTGTTTTAGCAATAAACCCACCCTGCTCGACACCGCAAAACTGACCTATGGAGGGAAATTTCCGGAAGAAAAAGTAGAGGAAGTGAAATCATTAGTGAAAATCCTTCCAGTTTTCTTTGCCCTTATTCCATACTGGACAGTGTATTTCCAGGTAAGACTAATCCATGTTTCACAAGTGGAACAATTTAGAGGACTTTATCTTGCCCATGCTGGCTTCCAGTAAGCAGACATGTTAAAATAAGGGAAGATTATTTTCTCTTTCAAGATTGCAGAGAACCAGCTTTGCACCAGAGAGCCTGGTGATCATAAAGTGGAGAGTTACTTTATGCTGGCATTAATCTCCTTATTGTGCTGCAGATGCAGACAACATATATCCTGCAGAGCTTCCATTTGAGGATTCCTGGTACACCCTCAAACACCTCGGTGGACACCTCTCATCAGGTAACAAATAATAAAAACAGGCTTAGTCCAAGATCATGTTTATTGTTTAGTAGATAGAACATAATGCAGTAATAATAATAAACACACAAAACACCACCTGTTTCTAGATTAATATTTTCAAACCAGAAATCTCGCTCTCGAGGGAAGAAAAAAAAAAGTCAATTGGTCTCTGACATGCAATGGCAAGCAACAGCTGGAGGCAGCAGGAACGGCTTGTAATGCCTTGGGGATTAAGTCAGAACTTCACAGACTAATACCTCTCAGATTAGCAACCTGGCTGTGTTTGTGTTCCTCTGCTGCAGCGCCTCCGTCTGACGGTTCCTGCTGATTTGTAGCTGATGTAACTCGCTCTCACGGCTTGTATGTTGCATTCTGCAGGACTTTGATGGGTCCCTCAGCAGCTCCACGTGAAACATGACTCCTCAAAAAAACAAAGGTTTCACTGCAGTGACACTGATCACAGTTGAAAGTTCAGGCTGTAAGCTCCAACACCTTTAAAAAAAAAAAGTGAAGTGAAACACCTAAAAAGAAACAACAAAAAATAACTCTTATTCCTTCTTAAAGCTGTACATTAATATTCTCACAAAACTGTAACTAGTTTTTATTTGTTGTAAAACTCTTAAACTTTTATTTATTATTTTGGCCATCATTTTTGACCTTTGTCTCGGAGCTCAGGTTGCACTTCTCATGTCTAAAATATTGTTGGTATTGAAAGAGGAAGTAAGATGTCTCTCCTTCCAACCTCGCCAGTTGTCGACATTAAAAGGGAAGTAAGATTTGAAGCCTCTGGGACTTCTCTCCCTCAGCTCACCTGACAGTTAAGTGGCTAGACTTAAAAGATGCTATTTTCTCAAGGGAACAGGAACCCATACCAATGATTCATCTTAAAATCGGCTGAGATTCTGGTATCTTCACTAATGTAACGTTAGTTAATTGATCAATTTTCCTTCATTAAAGAGCTGGATCATTTAAATATGAATTTAGGTCAAACCTATTTCCTTCTCCAGAGATGAGGATTATGGGCTTTAGCGTAGTTTCTTTAGAATCTCTAGAAGTGCTTTTGTTAAGCACTTAATAAAATCAAGGCCACATCCTTTATTTTATTAAGTGCCGTGGCAAAGACGGTGGCGCAGAGGCCTCAGTTCTCAACACGGCTGTTGTGGGTTTGAGTCTTGGCACGTTGACTTTTGCCGCATGTCTTCCCCCTCTCTCACAACCCATGTTCCTGTCAATCTACTGGTAAAAAAAAAAAAAAAATACTAAAGCCAAAAAAAACCTAAAAACAACAAAAACTACTTCTTGATGATGATTGTTGTAGATTTAGATCTTAGATATAAATTGCTAAATTATGTTTCTTATACAGAGAAAGAATGAAAAAGTGTGCTTGTGTGTTTTAAACTCATGAAATGTCGCAGGGACAAACTAACTGCAGTTCTATTGAGCCCGGTGTTACCAGCAAAGATACTCATAATTCCTGTGTATATACTTTAATTTATAACTGTTATTTCCCTGTGTTTTTTTTTTTCATGTTTAAATGTCTTGGCAAGAAAGAAGACATTTTGAACTATTGTCAAAATGTCAAGATTTTTGGTGTTATCTGGCAAAGTGGTCTGTTATAAAAGCTGATATATGGTCATGTGCTATTAACAGATTGATAGATTGCTAAATTAATCCAAGAATTGGGGAATTCAGTTTGAGAGAAAATATATATATCAGTCTGTTAAATAAGAAGTGCATATCAAGTTTCCATGTCACCTGAAATTTAAATAGCCAGCATAGATTTGCATATGTTATGTGGTCTAACAACTTGCAATTTTATTTTGCACAAAGCAACATTGTGCTTGAAGTAGCAAACATTTTGTGTGTTAACAGTTACTGTGAATATTTTTATTCCATCTAGTAATTCAGATATTCAATTTAAACATGAAACTTTTTGGTTCTCAGGTTTAGGGAACATACTGTGAATGAACAATAGAGCTTGCGGTGGGCTTTAATGGATTTGCAGCTAAAACAACAGTGTTATCAGTATTGCAGCTGCAGCCTCTGGGAATAATAATCCTAAAATGTGTTCACGTCTTAGATCCATTTGACTGTGGGGTTTTTATTCCTGTAAATTCAATTAATTGTTTTTTTCATTTTTTTTCATTAAATAGTATTTGGCTTTGGCCACCTGGGGGTGCCAAAGCAGTATCAAGACCGAAACCTGCTTGCTTATTGTGGATGCATATATGTGTACACAAACACTGTTGGAATGCACATAGAGTCTTCTTTGTTTTTATGCTCTGTTGCTTCTTATACATTTTTATCTCATCTCTTCTCCTCTGGATTCTTCTTGATTAAGTTCACCTTCCCGGCTGCCTGGCTCACCATGTTTGACGCAGTGCTCATCCTCATGCTCATCCCTCTTAAAGACAAAGTAGTGGACCCCTTCCTGAAGCGCCGTGGCCTGCTGCCCTCCCCTCTGAAGAGGATTGCTGTGGGGATGTTCTTTGTCATGTGGTCAGCCGTGGCAGCGGGTGAGTTCCCCCTCACATGTTTTCTCAATTATGCTATCGCCTAAGTAGGCCAAAGAACAAAGCAAGAGCAGAGTTTACTCTTCCACGGTGATGTTTTTTTTATTGTTTCCTGATATTGTCTTGGGAGGTTTTTGAAACAGTGACTGAAAATATAAGATGGAAATTATGAGAAAAAATCTGTGATTAAGCTTGCGGCTAATGATGTTTCAATTAACAATTATATTTAGTGGGCTTTTTTTTTCAGTGGATCTAGAGATATTTTCTGTTCATAAATCACAAGATTATCTCCCACTTTACAACAAAAATTAAGGCTTCAATGTTTTGAGAAGGACAAAGATTGAATGTAGAGAAAGGCCAATCAGCTGCACTCTACGGAGTCAATTTTAATTAAATGCTCTCCAACCAACAGCCTGTACATGGCATTTTAACAATTTCTGTCATTAGTGACTTTTAAATATTTGCTCTCTGTAGGCAAACTATTAAACATGTCCTTAATTACACTCTTACAGAAGTTCTTTTTAGAAAAGTGTGCTTCCAATTAAATTTAAAGGTAAGTTAACATCAGATGAACCAACAACTCAATATTGTAATATAAGTAATAAGATCTAAACTGCCCGATAATATAATTCACCTCTATTAATGCTTGTTTGAGGTGTGAACTGCTGTTTTGTAACCTTTCTGTGTTAAAAAACAAAACAAAAACTAACACTTTTTGTAACTGGGCGTATGTATGATAAGGAAATAATTGCCTGGTTGTCATATGGTGGTGATGTGTTGTGTATCAGTCCTAATAAGCAGCATTCTTAGATGGCAAGAGTAGAGATGATTAATCAGATATTTTTGGGCAATTTTGAATCTCTAGTTTTTTTTCTGGCTTTAACTTCTCAATTCCGAATTTTAGATACTTCTTTTTTTTCTGGCTTCTGCAATATAAGAAATAGGAACAGATGTTTTTCTTGTCTTTCTGGTCAATAATTAATTTTTATTGGGACTCCTGAAGAGGTTTTTTATTATTGTTTTAAAACAATGTCAAAATATGTTTTGAGATGAAATGACACACTACCACCATTAGTTCAAGTAGCATCACAAAATCTGTAGAGTCCATGTGTATATTCAAGAGAATGCAAACCTTCACAATAACTGAGATTTCCAGCTTATTCCATGACAGGCAGATGTTGAAACCTCAAAAGACAGTGAAACTTTGCACTGGTACTTTTAGACTTCTTGTTATCTTCTGAAAGTCTTGCTCTCCCACAGCCTCCCCCACAGTAGAAATCACAAACATGTTTAATTGTGTTGTAGAAAATACCTTACGGACAGCTTCTGACATTTATGTTCTTTCTCTGGACTTTATTTTAGATATAGGACTGTTACTGAAATTAGCTATCCTAGGCTTCTTCCAGCAGGGAAGTTTGTTGTTGGTGGTGGCTAAATGAGCTATGGTGCGTTCAGTAGCTGGAAAAAGATTAGATTTTTAAGTGTCACCAGTCAGATCCAAACAAGCTGAAAATTGTCAGAAAAATTATATTGTGTTGCTTTTCAAAATGCATCTTTTTGTAGAAACTGACTACTTGCACTGTAAAAAGCCAATTTTAACTGCTTAAGTTCCTCTTTTTATTTAACTTTTAGAACTTAATATTTGTGCAATTTTCTTTTCTAAATTTAAGGTTTATAGGTTTAATTAAATGTTGGAAAGTAACATCGGTGTTGTGAAAAAACAAGACCTTTTTGTGGCTTCATGTTCTTGAGAAGAGATGAAAAATCTAATTTCATATGTTCTACTCTTGTCTATAAAAAGGATCTTTTTCCATCAGGATGATATAATAAAAGCTCTTCAGAAAAATGGAATGTGCAAACATTTACTTTTCAGAGGACTGGCCCTTTTCTGAAAGGAATGCCGCTGCAACATGTTCATTTCAACGTTTGAAAGCTTTTCAGTTATTTATTTTTTCCCATTTGGCTTTTTGAAGGAAAAAAAAAAAAAGTACAGACCTTTTGCATTTGAGCTCCGGCAAAATAAAATCCAAATCTTGGAGAAAGCAATTTTGAGTTCAGGCGGTGGAGAGAAAGGGTTTAGAATGGTGGTGTAGTCTGAGCTTTGGTCACAGAATAGAAGATAAACACACGACTCCGGTGCCAAACAGTTCTGACCTGGATTTTACGAGTCAAAGCAGACAACAGGATCAAATCTATGCATTGCAGTACATTTTGAAATACAATTGAAACTCTGTGTAATAATTTTGTATCTGCAGTTCATCTGAATAATTGCTCGTCGGACATATGCTTGCTTCACATTTATCAAGTTAGACACAATGTCCCCCGTGAGCTGCCTTACAACACTGTTACACCTCAGTTGGCTTAACGTCTGTGCGAGTACTTATCTTTCCTCTTTCTATTAGCTGAAATCATGTTGTTTAGAGGCCAGCAGATGGAAAGTAGTGAAAATCCCAGCGTGACATCTTTTGCTCACCGAATAGTCAGCTGAACCCATTAAATTTCTGCCCACCTCTCCAGCACACCGGCTCTGCTCAGTGCTAGAATCACTTCTGTCACCTTGTGTATGAAATATGTGCAAATTTGTCAACAGCATTTCACGAGGTTTCACCGTACATGTGCTGACAGATGTCTGGGCTTGAGAATAGCTGGACCACACATGCAGCGTAGAGAAGGTTGACACATTGTCAAGCACAAAGCGACTTTTTCTGAGCAAGACCTCTGCCAGATCTTGAGGCCAGCTTTGATGACAGGTTTTAGCGCATTTTTTGTTTTTGGACTAATTGTGGCTCAGCAGCTTTCAGGTAGCTAAAACCAAGTTATTTAACAGCTGTGAAGCCGTATTGCAAAGGATCATTCGGAGACATCTGATATGTGATTTTTAGTTAAGGTAAACATAAAAATAGGGATGTGTGTTTATACTGTGAGATTTGCTCTGGGCAGCCCAGCGGCCATGCTGCCTGAGATGGACGGCTGGTATTATTGGATATCCGGATTACAAGTCTACAACTCTCCTCGAATACAGCATTAAGTGTAGCTATGATAGGAGGCTGTCTCTGGGAGTTATCTGAAAATAGCCGCTGGTCACACGATAATATTAATCGAATGATGCTTTAGGGAGCAGACACCAAATGATGACAACTGCTTACTTGTGATTATTGAACTGTCTGCAGTGTCGCATTATTTACTACCCTTGCAGATGGGATTTTAATGAAGTAGTAGGAAGGAAGTCAACAAAACCAACTTAATACCCAACAAACTGCTATTGAATTACTGTATTTTGTGTTTGGCTACATATTTCTGACTTACAGAGTTGTGCTACATTCATCCACGTTTGCATATAAGTAACTCTTTTCTGTTGTCTTCTTCTTTCTTGTGTTCACCCACTCAGGTATTCTGGAGACCAAGCGCCTTGAAATCGTTAAATCGAATGGTACCATCGACCAGGTGCTTGGCAAGGTTGTCTTCCATGCTGCAAATTTACCCATTTGGTGGCAAGTGCCTCAATATGTGCTGATAGGAATCAGCGAAATCTTCGCAAGCATTGCAGGTATGGTTGTTTGACATCTTGTGTTGAATTTACTTGGCCTTGTAAAAATCCCCTTTTTTTATACTCAAATTCTTTCAGGGACTTCAGGAAATCTTAGGATTTTATGTAGTAGATGTAATTGTAAATTATATAGAAAAGAATACATGGTTTCCAAAGTTATTTTACAAATAATATCAGTGAGATGCATGTGTTTTCAGTCAATACTTTGTTAAATCAACTTATGCTGTGATTACAGATACAAGTCTTTTGAGGTATGTCTATATCAGCTTAGCACAGATTACTAAAGTTTTTGCCCATTTTTCACTAAAGCAGCTGAAGCTCAGTCAGTTTGGATGTAGAACACCTGTGAACATAATTTTTCCACGTCCAATTCAGGTCTGGACTTTCACTGGTGCATCCAATGTGCGACTTAAAATCACAATAAAATACATCCAAGTTTGCGTTTTAGTGCCACAAAAATCTGAAACAGAGTATGAATACTTTTCCAAGGCACTGTGGGTGTTATAAACTCTAATTAAACTCTTGCGAGGCAAATAAATGTTAAATTCAGGATGGCTGAGTGAAACGACTTCCTTTTTTGCGTTTGCATGATTTTACGCACAGATGTGTTTATGCCATTTACTGAAACACATTTCAGTAAAAGTGTGTTGAGCACTTTGATTCATTGCCAGGCTCCACCAGCTAAATGTAGTTGTGGGTTGTTATCTAGAGCAAACATCCTAAGACATCAATTGATGAGTGATTATCCTGAATTTCTCACCCTGCTGCATAACACTGTGCAGCAATGAAGCATTTTACAAATAAAGTATGGATTAGGAAACTATTTCACAGTTGAACTGAGGGAAGGTTCACTCCAGGCAAGTGACTTACTTCACATAATGGGTATATTGTCCACACAGATACTGTACTCAAACACATAAAAATGTGCATGGTTTAATGAATTGAGCCTTTCTTTCCCATCAGTTTTCAATTAGCATCAGTGTTGACACATAAAGCAAATGGCATGCGCATGACGGAGACATACTGAAGAGGCTGTCACTGTGTATTTAATGCTCGCAAACAACGCCCACATAATTCTACGTCTATACATACAAGCTGTATTCACAGATAATACCACAAGTTAAACTCACATTCTTTTTCTTTCTTGACATTGGTAATATCTGAAGTACTGGATGTCCAGCCGTTTACAACTCAAAAGACACATCCTAACATACAACCACGTGAAAAAAACACTCAATATATTTGGTCTTGTTATGTTGATGTCTATAATTATAATTTTTTTATTTATTTCTGGAAAAAAAAAGATAATTGATTGCCTTTGAACTGCGTTATTAATGACTCGTCCTTCGTCGTTGTTTATATATGGTCTCGCATTTTTCCTGAGCACCTTCTGAGTCACACTAGAAATCAGAGGGGATTTTCTGATAGTAAGATGACAGGATCCCAATATAAGCCTTCGTTATTTTCTTCGAGAGCAAAGGTTTCCTCCTTGTACACCTCCCAGAAAAAGGCATCCATTTCCACATAAACACTAGCAAGAGTCTGCAGCAGGCCCCATGATGAGATGTTAGGGGTTTTGAGGATTTCTTTTTTTACGTCCTGCTGTCTGCTCTTGAGGTGAACTTGCTTGGATGACAGACTTGGTCACGTTGGAATGTGTTTTGAATGTCTCGTGAGCTGGAAAGTGTTTTTAATAATAACAATGCGTTTTATTTGAAGCGTCTTTCAAAACTCTCAAGGACACTTTGCAAACAAGATAAAAACGTAGCACTTTGTAAAGGAATCAGAAAAGTCTTTCGATCTCAGGATGTTGTTTACTCTCACGTCAGCAGTCAGGAACACACTAAACTAAATACCTGAGGTTTAAACATGACAACCCTTTAAAATGCTGTGTAAGCTTTGTTCTAATCATGCACTCCTGGTTCATATTTCTGTAATTTTTCTTGGGTTTTAAATGGAGCGGTGTATCCTAATTTATTCCTCTACCTTTTTTCTGACATTATAAAGCCTCCATATTTCATGTTTACCTCCAAACAACTATTTTGTTGAAGTCTTTACTCATTTCTTAGACTTTGATTTGCTATTACATTCTACACATATAAAAACAAGTGTCCATGTACTACATTAACCTGTCCGCACTTCAAATCTGGGACAAACTAAGAAGATTATGAGGTTTTTATTTATTGGAAATAGAAACCAATGTCGGCACCTAACACACAGCTGAATTCCAGCATCAAGCAGGCAAGAGGGAAACATTTTGCTTTGAAAACTCATCTCTTCAGTTCCCAAAGCTTAAAGATGGATGTTAAAAGAAAGATTGATGCAACCCAGTGTTACATTTTATCACCGCGTTGCGTCACATTTGCCGGCATCAGGCTGAAAAGGGGCAAATATATTTTAGAAAACAATGACATTTCTCTTATTTCTCAGGTTTTCAATCATTATGGGGATTAATATATTTGGAAGTTATTTCCTTGCTTTCCTTTTTTTTATTTATCAAAAATGACAGTCACATTACGGTGCTTGAATAGAGGTTGGGAGATTTTAAATTTCCCTTTGTTCCTTATTTTGTCACAAAGCCAGGAGTCCTAACAGCAAAGCTTATCCAACGGCAATATATTTAATCTTTCTTCTACTCACAGAAGATGGATTACTTAGAAGTAAACACTGCAATTGTAAGCAAATTTTTTTGGGAATTATGGCATTCAGACCCACTTTTCACTGGGAGGTTAAGAAACATGCAAAAAAGTGGGTTTCTGGTTTCTGCTTCACAATACATGCACTTACCTAACCCTGACTTCCTGCAGCCTCTCCTGAAGCTGCAATTGTGTTTGCCGTCCCCCTAAATTTACTAATAAACAAAGATTAAAATTGTCCACTTCTGGTTTGAAACTCCTTCTAAAACTCTTTCTGGATATTATTTGGAAGATGGATATTGAGTTTTCTCCTATTTCTCCTGTTTTTGTTAATACCTTCTCATTCGGAGCTCCGAGAATTAAACAGCATATTGCTTCTCTGAAGCTATAATGTGGTAAAGTCTTGTGTTCTGCTCTAGTATCCTTCAGTTTCTGTATTTATTCATTCGTCAGTGCTCCCTCATCTGATTCGGTTTTAACAGCACAATCGCAGACTGGAATACAACAGAAACAACTTTTTTTTTTGTCATTATTCAAAGAGCAGAAATTTTGTTTGTCAGAAATGCACTTCACTGTGAAATTGTGTAGAACTTTGCTGCTGGTTTTGGTCCATTTATTTCCCATAAGAGACCAGGATTGCTTTGTATTGAACTTCTTTTTGGAGTCACTGCTTATAGTCTTAGGTTGCACTTAGGTTTGTGAATTAAGTTTGTTAAGATCTTCTTATAACAATATATTCGTTTGCATATTCCATAGGGAATTCTGCTTCATGAATATTTAACTTTTTTTAAAAATCAATTTAAAGGGTGCTTTAGTCTTCTTCATGTTTTCATATACAGTCATAAAAATATATCATTTCTAAATTTAAACTCCATGAATACTGAGATTAGCATAAATATGTTGGGTATTATGTACCCGCCGTTTCAGGCCTCTTGTCTGGAATCCACTCGTATCAAACATGGTTTCTATGAAAGTCAAATCCGACCGAACAAAGCTATGCGGGTCTTTAAAATAAATGCACTCACAGACCATCCCATCCCACAGGGCTTACTTCAAGGGAAATTGGCTGAATTGTGACATTTATCTGGTGAAGAGGAATATTTCCCTTATGTCGTTTCCTGTTTGAATAAATTTGTGTGAAATCTCACAAGTCCCGAGCCTGGTCGGACAGAAGCGAATCTTTATGCATGAAGTTTGCCTCATCCGAGTCAGTAACTCAAAGGTGCATTGTTTTTTTTATAATAAACAACCTTAATAGCCACTTCCAGAAAAGGGGGTGGGGGAGAACATAGTGCCTGGACTTCTACATATTCTTTTCTTTTTTTTTTTCCTAGGGAAAATCCTTTCAGCGAATGAAGGTCAAGCTGTTTATGTTGTGGGTTGAAAGCAACAGACATCGCTTTAGTATTAGATTGTCATCACAAATACACATTCACAAGATTTAGCCTGATGTTAGAATCCTCTCTGCAGTGCTGAGCTGGAAATCGAAAACCCCTACAAAGCCTTGCACTGTCTTTGTGGGTCGCTACTCAAATGTTAGCTGAGGATGTAAAGAAAGGGAGTACATGTGCAGGAGACATCCATGCTTTCTTCTGTTTAATTTAAACATGATTCTTGGGTTCTGCTCTGGTATCCTTCAGTTTCTGCATTTATTCATTCGTCAATTTACATTCTTATTTTCTTTCTCATTTGCACAAGTGCTTTGTGTGTTTATAACCAAGCTGGTGTGATGCCTGAGGTAGCGAGAATAGGCAAACATCTTGTATTTACCTGCATGTCCTTAATCTCTCAAGACAGATGGAGCTTAAGGGCCTCATCTGAAAGATCAAATGTTTGAGGTGCACTGAAATTATCAGTGTCAGCTTGTGGCTAGAAATACCTTCAGGGAGAAGAGACTCCGAATTTATATTTGTCCCCAAGCTCATCATTCTTTTTTGTACTTTCTCTAGACGTTTTTCCAGTTCTTCTTGTGTCCTGACAAAATATCCACTAAGTAATAAAAGTTGCTGACCAACCCGAACATTTCTGCCATGGAAAATGAGCTGTCATGGAAGCCTTTTCTTCTCAAAGAGACTGTTTACAGAAAGGTGGAATAGTTGCTGTCAACAGAACTGGTTACGTTACAAGAATAAATAAAGACAAATATTTTATCCTGATTTATTGTCATTGAGAGACAATTTTCAGCACAAGGAATATTCGTGAAGCATAATAGTGTAATGTGAGTTTTAATTGTGTGCATAGCCTTCATCACCAGTCCTTATAAAAAATATTGTTTTATAAAAAATATATACTTTATATATTTACCTGTCTATCCCATTTGGTTGCAGGTCTGGAATTTGCCTATTCTGCAGCACCCAAGTCCATGCAGAGTGCAATTATGGGGCTCTTCTTTTTCTTCTCTGGGATCGGCTCGTTCGTGGGCTCCGGTTTGCTGGCCATCGTTTCTCTCAAGAATATCGGCTGGATGTCTTCCCACAAAGACTTTGGTAAGACCCTGAACCAAGCAACAGATCAGCCGCTCTATTTTTAGAGTACATTTCATACACAGCGAGGTGAGGTAAGGTGATTTATATCAAGTAGGTAATGGAAGAACATACAGGGGTGACAAAAAGAAAAAAAAATAACTGAAAGAAGGCTTAACATGGTTAAAAAACAAAAATGCGTGTGAGTAAAGACAGATAGTGTTGTTTGGAAGCACTGAGGAAACTGAAGATGAGTAAAACAAACTCATTCTGGAATATTTATGAGGATTAAAACTAAGTTTAGAAGTAATGAAAAGAAAGATTTAAAAAGTTTAATTATTAGCAGTTTATTCAAACACCTAAAATAAAAGCTGTCATGACTCCAACAAAAACCTAATAATGAACTTTTTGAACATCAGCTTAAAATCAAACTACAAGTGGAATAAAACTACAGACACAGTGAACTTAAAGTGTTGTTAGCATTTTGTGAATAAGACATCTCAATTACTGAAAGTAAACTAAAAGCCAAATTTGCTTTTTATGATGTCAGTGGTCTCCATTGCCCTCAGATCTTCAGGATCCCTGTTCCTAAAGAGAGGAAAATCATAATTTGTAGAATGTATGTAAATATTAGAATAAGGACTTGGGTCTTTAATGATTTTAGGTGTCATAAAAACAGTTCTAAGAGTAATTTGTAATGTGAAATGAGCTGGTTGTCTGAAAAGTCATGTTTTAACAGTAGGTATGCACATCTATTTTTATGGCTTCTAGTGTGGATATTTTTGATGCATCACCAAATCCAGTGGATTTTTAGATGCGTGTATTTCTTTCATAAAATATTTAGGTGAGACAACTGACATGAATCACCAAACCTTGCTGGGTGTGTCAAAATAACTGCAAAAAAAGAGAGGAATACAGACTGTTTTTATTTGACATGTCTTAATTCTCCGGCTGTATGGTGGGGTAGTGGTTAGCAGTGTTGCCTTGTAGGAACAAGGTCAACATGGTTCAAATCCAGGTCTGGGCTTTCTCTCTATGAATTGCACATGTTCTCCCTGTGCTTGTGTTAGCTCTAACTTAGTACTCTGTTTTCTCCTACACCCCAAAAACATAACTGTGAGGTAAACTGGCCTCTCTCTGCTTCCTTCAGTTATGAGAATGTGTGTGCGCCTGGTAGTTTATCCTGTGTATCTGTGTGTTGCCCTGTGACCTGTCCATGCTGTGTCCTACCCAATGACCACTGGAGATGGTCATTGGGCATCAATGCCACCCCGAAAATAAGCAGAGATATGGATATTCTTTAATCCATACCGATCCAGTTGACATTCTGCAGCTAATTTATAGCTGAAGTGCAGAAGGAGAGCATCACCATTTTTCAATTTTCTATTTTAGGTGTTTTATTGTATCAATAAGCATGTCAGACTAACTACAAAAGGTGTAAATCCGTCAGACTGGTAAAATGAATAGCGCTGTGCTGGCAGCAGATGGATGGGCTCCCTCGCAGGTGGAGACTCCCAGTCCAGACACACAATTTTCCCCCTGAGCATGTGTTGACTAAGCCGGCGCTGTAAAATGTTTATCCACAAACACCTAATGGCTCATTAATAAAGCGTGCCGACAGGTTTGGGAGCTGCTGCTGAGGATGCTGGGTCTACTTCATAAATCCATTCTCTGCTCAGCCTCATGTCACTTCAGGGGAAGTTTAACTGAAGCCAGATTGCCTGTTTGGCTCTCCTTGCTTTCCAAAACAAGTCGTTTAGAAGGTGAGCCACAGAAATGGAATTAAACATCCTTCCGGCCACTGATAAGAAACACATGGCACAAAGCTTAGGCGGTAAGTACAGTCAGAAATCATATAGTTTTTTTTTTTTGTGGTTTTTTTTCACCATATTAGAGTCTTCCACATCGCACAGCTCTGTAGGTGGAAGGGATTCAACTTATTTCCATGGCTCTGGGCGAAACCGTGTGCCGTAAACAGCATCTCGGGGGAGCTGTGCTAAGTTGTACTAAGTTGCACGGTTCCTGAAGACAGACAGCAACATTAATCACAGGCTGGGAGTCTGATTACATAGCCCAGCCCTTCTTAAGTAAAGCTGTCCCTGGAGCAATACATGAAGATGGCAGGGCTGGTTTGGCATCACACTGTTGGATGCTCAGGTCTCCTGTTGTGCTCTCGCTCCATCGTCCCCCTTCTCTCTAGAGATGCTTAGTGTCAGACAAACTCAGCTTTAAAGTTTCACATAAAAAAAAGCATGACTTGATTACATTATCACGTTTTTTCATATAAAAGCACGTCTAGGGCTTTGTTTTGTTTCCCTGCATTTGACCAAAGTGACTCCATTCTAAAGTGTTAAGAATTGTAGAATGAATTTGCATCAATAAACTGTTATTTCTTATTTGTTTCTGTCTGGTCACATTAAAATAGAGCTACAACATGTTGTAAAAAGCTGCTGTTCATATTTTTCTCATCTTGTCACATAAAGACACAACCTCAAACATTACATTTCATTGGGATTTATGCAATAAACCAGTGGTTTATCGATCTGTTTTTAACGGCCTCGGTTGCTGTTTTCATGTAAAATAGAAGAAATAAAACAGCAAAACTGAGAAGTTTAAAAAAAAAACACTCAAATCATGTAGCTCCAGCTCAGAATTGTCTCATTGAAATTATTACCAATAATGCACCACAGAAACAAAATCTTTCTTCAGGACCAGCATAAATTCACAAACTGAAACAGTAAGATTAACTGCAATCTAAAAATGTCAAGATTCAGCTTCCTGCTGATCAAAACTCTGCAGATACATTTCTAAGATATTTACTTGATAAAAGATCCTGAAAACCACTCTCTATTTCACATTTTGAATTACTTTCTCACTTTATCACAAATAGTCCTAGTCAGATGCATTGAAATTTGAAAAGTAGTGGAAAAAGTGAAAGACATGAAGAAACTTGCAAGGCACTGTAAAAGGGGTTTTCATTTTATTAGTTCTTCTCATGTTGCATGGACTTCTCTTGAAAGGGAGACGCCATGTTTCCATAACATTAACCTGTATAAATATAGGTGGAATTATACATTTAAAAAAACCTGACCTCATGGACATTTTTTATGGTCTTTTTTTTTTTTTAAATTGTAGTAATTTTTAAAGAGAGACGTGATAAGATAGAGTCACAGGTTTGAACTCTTAGCTTACCAAATCCCACCAGTTGCAGGGTAGGTTTGACTTTTAATGGCTCCTCATTGGAAACGACGCTTACCTGCATTAATTTAGTTGTGTGCTAACGCTTATTGTCTGTTGAAAAGCTCATATGATCTGTGTACACTTGTTTCACCGCGGCTCAGCAGCGAGCGTCTCCCCGACAAACATAAACAGCTGCTTTGCTGTTTTCTTTCGCAGGTGCCTGCCAGGCCCTCATGTTTGTTTGTCTCTGTGCTCGTAAATTGTAGGTTCAGCTCGTACTCTGCATCCCCCAGAATACATGCAGCCCTGTATTTTATTGTATTTCCCTAACATATTCAGTGCAGTGACTTCTAAGGACAGCTTATTTTCCATATTACACAGCAGTATGTGCTGCAAGGGAAATGAACAAAAGGAGACTAAAGTGGCGGAGGGAAGATGTGGGTGAAGGTGTGCATCTTAATCCTGAATGTGTTGGGGAGAGAAATCTATTATCGAATTATTTGTAAGCAATGAGGGATTGGTTAATAAGAAGCTAAATATTTAGGATTTTATTAATGGACATGTTTTTCTGACTTGGAGAGAGATTTTCATTCTTTTTGCATATTTATTTTCTATGTCGGATATAATAAAACAAATCAAAACGCCGAGCCTTATATCGGAGTTATAGTGATACTAGTGATCCTTGTTAACCTGCTGAGATTTTATTCACATCAATGTACCTGTGCGTGAAGCTTTTCCTCAGGTAGAAGGGCAAAGAAGACTCTAATTCGTAGTTCTTCAAGCTTTTCAAAATGTAATCTGAACTTTGGCTGTATTTTTTTTTTTCCTTCTGTTTTTGAACAAATGTTCTGTTTTCTCTGTGCATTGACCCATGAAAGCATAATTTGTGGTGTATCCAAACAGCACACAGCAAATGTTGAGGTATGTCTACACAGTAGCTGAATTCATGTCTTTAGGAAATGGGCAAACATCCTGATGCAAGACCTAAGAGATGCATCATCATTCAACTGAAGATCAAACACTTTTTTAGCTTGTAGCTCTTTAAAATGTAACCTTGTTGGTGCTGTAATGCTATTTATATTTTTCATGCATTCAAGTAAATGGAAAAATTATGTATCTGCGACTGCCTGCTGGTAACAACATATCTAAGGTTTTATTGAAAATGAGTTGCTGTTATGTCTAGACACGACATTGGTTCATTTTTTGAGTTTAGGGGCCCTTTTATGCTGCAACTGGGATGGAATGGCTTTATCAAACATTATAGGCTTTACAAATGATCCGATACTGTACTAAAAATGACTGCATTCGGATTGAATAAAATAAAAAAAAGTCTCCAAAGTAAAATTTTGAAAGGCATTCATAAACTCTGTAAAAATGCTGCTATAAACCTTTAAAAGATTTGAAAAAGCCTATGAAGAAAGTGGGGGAATAGAACAGTCTTCACAGTGGTGCATAAAGTATATTTGTGCTGCAACATCTGCTTTCAACCTTTAAACCCATATTCAACCCTTGACCTCTTTCCTCTTGCTGAATAGTCATCCACCCCGTTCTGTTATTTCTTTTCTGTTTCTCCACGGCACCTATTCTTGTCGAAACAGTGTGCCACCATTTTATTTTCATAAGTCAATCAGAGATTAACCTTTACTCTCAACACAGAATGATCCTTCATACAACAGGAGGCTTTGTGTCTGTGGGAAATGGGTTTGCATTCTAATTTGCCTCCCTTTTGTTGGAAGTATCATTCACTCAAAGTGGAGGGTTTTTGTGAACGTCTACGGTCACAAGACAGGAAGTGCCCTTTTCCTTGGCCAGTTTCCAAGTCTTGACTGATGTTATATCAGATGTCTGGGACGTGTTCAGATATTCACCGTGGGCTGACATTCGCACGTCCTATTGGGTCACACTCAACAAAATGTCAGGGTTTTAATGGAGGTTTTAATGTCAGATCTGACAATTTTAATATCAAGACTTACTCCTCCTAAAGGGACCGTATGAAAACAGAATTTTTCTTGTCTCCTTATAAGACGTCTTAGAGGTTACAGAGCGCACGTAAATATTTTTAGCATGTGGCCAGTTTTGAAACTTTACCATCAATAATAATGATCCAGAGCTTGTGGATGACTGAGGAAAATAACCATGTTTATAGCTGAAACAAACATGCATTGATCCCCCATAATCTCATTCTAGGACAGAGAAAAGCATCAAGATATTGAGTTGTTGTATTGAAGGTCTGATCCATTGATCTATTGTCAAACATTAAATTGGTATTGACCAGCTTCATCTGGCTAACATTGTCGGCACAAAGTCACTCTCAGGTAAATTGACCCAAAAGTTTATAACAGTCAGATATTTGATAGCTGACCCTCTTTGTTGCTGCATTTGGTTTAATCACAAGCTTGTTATTTTCTAAACTCCACAAATGTCAGCAGAACCTCTGAGCACCTGTGGAAATCGTATTTCTTTGACTCTTTTTTTTGTGTGCGTTTGTTGTTTTTCCTGCTAGGGACTTGGTTTTAACGTGGCTGTCAAATATTTATGGCCTTCATTATAGTTTTCTGCAGTATGTCCTCGATTGGTATTTTACTGGTTTAATTAGTCTTCAATCATTTTTGAGTGCATTTAGCAGTCAAGTGGGCCCTGGGGGTTGGACAGTGTAAGGAGGAAACACACCGGGTTTAGTCTGAGAGAAAACTGCGACAAGAAACTTGGAAAACTGAAATCTTACAGACGTTTCAGAAGTTCTACTAAAACCTTTGGTGCTTTTCGGCTGCTTTTCTATCTGTGAGTTCATGTCAAACTCAGCTAAATAAAATCGACTTTTAATTGAACTAAAAAAAATGTTAATTTTAACATTTTAATTTCCAATGTTAATAGTTAACAAATAGTTGTTTTCAAACTATCAAACAAAAGTGCTGTGCTTATGGGCTGCCTTGTGTGTAGAACTGTGAACAACAGTCTTTTGACAGAATAATATTTACAACCTTTCCTATGCCATCTCACAAGATTGAAACATACAGACAGAGGGATCTTTGAATATTAATCTTTGCATGATTATCTAGAAAAATCATGCATCAATTTTTTTTTTCATTTGGTAAAATATTCTTGTATATTTTGAGATTTTGTCTTGCTAACTCAGACCAAGGTGATGCATTTTTAGGTTAGTAACAGAGTCCAAAAGGGGGGTTTTCTCTGTTCCAATTACACCTACTGGCTATTAAAAATGTGCTGCATCCAGTGAGAATTCAGTGGCAGCTTCATGTAAAACTTCCTTAGGACAAACAACCTTCTCTTTATGAGGTGTTGATATGTGAGGATAAAATTGAACTCTAACTGCTTGCATAATTTTTGATGAAATCTAAAGCAGTTTCTTAAGAACAATTCTTCTGATTTCATTTAAAAAAACATCAAAATGCTCAAATATTGCAAATTAGCTTAGTAGATAAAAGTTAAAGTGTATCACATTTGGTAATATTTCACACAGGTTTTTACACAAAACAAAAATGTTTCTGTGTTTCAAAGGTTTATGATGCCATGCACTCTAACAGGGCTCCAAAGGCCTTTGGAAGAGACATAGGCCCGCAGCATCATAGATCCTTCACCATAGACAACATCTCTTGCCTTTTGTCTATGAGCAAACCCAGCTGTTTGTTGTAGAAAAGCTTAATATCGTCTGACCAAAGCAACGCTACATGTTCACGTTTGTGATGGCGGGATTGGCTCGCAGATGGCGATGACTGGTTGTTATGGAGACATTGTGAGCAGAAGATGCTAAAATTCTCCAACACTGAGCCTTTGGACATTTTGTTTTAGCCTCCCTTAGCATCCTACCTTTTGTGTGTGGTGACAAAATAAGCCTGGGTCGTCATCTTTTGTTTTTGTTTTCTGTATTATGTCAGATTTATTTTCTAAGAATTACAGAACGTCATTGATTATTAATTAGACGTTCCTAAACAGTAATCAGTTTCAAAAAGTAAAGCATCATTTTTTATAAAGGTACTTAATATGTTGTTTTTAGTCTTTTACTCATTCATGCCGTCCTTATTTATCTGCAGAGCAAAAGGAGTTCATCTTTGCTATAAAAAGATTATAAACAACTCCTGTTTGTTCATCAGTCTGCATACTTGATTCTGTCGTTATTGCTTACTTTTTCTTAAAGCACAGCGCTTCAGTAAACTAACTGCAGCAGCATTTGTTTTCCTATCTGTCAAAGAAAAATTGACTAGAGGAAAAACAACCATTCTCAGTAAATGTGCATTGTCTTATCCTCCATGAATTATTCAAGCTCTGCTTCGGTTTTTGATCTGTTTCTGTGGACTTAAACCTTTGATGGATTAGCATGACAGCAGAGTAGGTGAAAGCTGCAGCAGGGGTCAGAGTGTATGTCAGTTCTTTCTCTTTTTTTTTGGTCTGACTTGCCAATGATTTCATTTATGCTCTGGCAGGATTTCAGAGTCATCAGCCAGCTCTCTGTTCCTTGATCAAAGCTTTCACACTATAGAGATGCCTCAGTGCACAAAGCATTGACAGAGAATCACTCCATTTCTAATTATCTCCAAGAACATGCAGACAACAGAGAGAGGGGAGGGAGGAACATCTGTAAGCTTGATAAGCGTGGTGACATTATGGTGTGTGATCTGCTTCACCAATCCTAACAGATCATGCAAAGCAGTCAGACGCTTGGTTAAATTGACTGAAACCTTCTCTTTGATCAGTCAAATGTGCCCTGTTGAGTGATGTACAAGAACATTCTGCCTTTACAAGCCTGAGTCTAATGCAATAGTTTAGGAGTGTTTGGTTTAAAATGTACACATTTAGTCATTGCTGTGACATTAAGGGTGTTTTCACACCTGGTAGTCTGACAGACCTGGTTCAATTGGGGACCAAAATTGCAACAGTTGCCACATTTTCAGCCGGTGTGGTTTGCTTTCATAGTGCACTAAGTCAAATGATCCAAACTAATTGAAAATCCTGCTTAGCCCCTGACCTGTGGGAGCACTGCATGAAGAACTACTCAAGGAAGCGACATTAAAACCTCGGTAGAAGACATGAATGTGACTTCTTCCTTCACAAAATGTTAAAAGATTTTTTAGCGGTTGCTGGATCCCGTTTTTGACTTTGGTAAAGACATGACCCATTTCTCCCGCTAGTGTTAGATTCTTGCGTCTGTTTTGGTTCTTTTGACCCAGAATGCTTTGCAATATAGGTTGCTTCCTGCATTTGGAGCGGTCTCGGGCTCTCTCGCATCCACGTATACACGTGAACCACTCCAGAGTTTTAGTTTATAGGCTGACCAGAGTTTGCTTTCTTGGTTCATATCAGAGTTCATTCACACCTCCTGTTGTGTTTCTAGACCAACAGACCAGATTAACATGGGTAAAACAGTGCTGATGTAAATGCACCCCAAGTCTAGAAAGGTAGATTTCCATGTGTATTTAGAAAGACTTTTCTGCATTAAATTCAATTCAAATAATTCTGAATGGCATGAATACATCTTTATACAGTGCATTGAATATGTTAGGGAAATACAATGAATACACATTAAAGTAAATGAAACATCTGTAACCAGCACAGTCAAATGAAACATAGACTATTGCTGATATTAATTACATAACACATAAAGCTCTAACAACTCTGTCACATTAATGTACATCTGTCTCTCATGGTGCAGACAGATACACACGTTAAATGTAGTATATAAAGTGTGGTAAACCAGTCTTTGCTGACTCTTGAGATAGAAGTTGTTATAGAACTTTATATAGTAGGAAATCTTTGTTCTTCAGTTCGTTAAACTCATTTTGACATCTGAAGACAGTAGGACAGATGCTGATAATTCAGCAGCCTCACATTAGACTGTTGCGTAACTAAAGAGATACCATTTTAAATATCTGCCTCCTTTACTTATATTTAATTGCCTTCATTTTGCATCGTATAGGTTCAGTCGTCTCCGTTTCAGTTCTTTCTGTTTGCCATTAATCCAGGCCCTCACAGCGCTCCCTGTCATCGTCCTTGGGCTTGTTAACATCCTGCGTCATTTTTCTTTATTTGAACAGCGTACAGATGGTTGTAATATGCTAATTGTGCTACTAGATGTGACTAAATACGACACACTAAAATCTCCAAGGCTTCAGGACTAGTAAGAAAAACACAAACGGCAAGAAAAAACAAATTCCAGTGCAATCTGTCCTGTTACTGATGAAGAATATTTGACTATAAGCCCAGTCCTGAGCTGTAAGGCTGGTAACCTTTAGGCTTCCAGGTGGCTCAAGTACATAGAATGAGTGTTGAGAATTGCCTTCATATCTAATCAAAGTCAAACCTACTTTTCTGTCTCCAGCTTTTTATTTACTGTGATAACCCTCTTTGCGACGTTAATAGGAGCTTTCTGAAGAAGAGGCTTTATGTCTTGAGCGACAGCTATCTTGTGTTTGTTGGCTGCACCGCATCGTAAATGACTTTTTGGAAACAAAGACGTGATTTTAGGCTGCACAGTAAAAAGTCTAATCTCTTCTCCTCTGCATAAGGCTCTATCGCTCTAAAGGCGATTCCCTTAATACAGAGCATCATCTCATCCCGTCAGCTGCAACGTCAATTGGTCTGCCTCGCATGGTCAAGGGGACAAAAGCCGCTCCAAGACCAATCCAATTGTCTCCAGTGAAGACAATTGTATTGCTGTCAGCCTAAAACCCCCAGAGTCAAAAACGGTATTTGTTTAGAATATTTCTCCTGAGTATTGCAGGCTGAATCAGGGCGACGGGTTCAGGAAACATTGGGACACTTAGCAGCCGCTGGCTGAAAGCTACAAAGCCAACAGGAAGAAGTCAATGGGGAATCTGAGCCATTAATGTTATTACATTTTATGCGCACATATCTTCTCTGTGAGATCAACAATTTTTCCTTATCTTTAGCGTCTGCTTTTGCCGTCCTCCCTATGTACGAGTAGTGTTTCGGTGAACTGTCAGTTTTATTCTCTTTCTATTTTTTTCATCTCTCATCCCAGTCCCATGAGGAAACAAACAGCCCTTTAAAACGAATGAAAGACTGTGTGACTCAGATCACAGCTGAGGATCCATGTTGCTCGTGCTATTTTTTTTATTCTTCTGTCTCACATCATCAATAGAGCCTTCCTGTATCAGCGCTGAAGTGCGGGGTCAATTGTCTTCATTTTCAGAAGGTTTAAAAGTGACGAGATGAGCTCCTCTCATCTTCTTCCCTCGCTCATCCTTCAGCTCCCGTTGGATCCTGATTCCTGACAGAATCGTGTTTTCCCTGACGCTCTCACATCAAGCCTGCTCTTTTTGTTGTCTCTTAACACACATCAGCTTGCCACGTGCGTCAGCATTTTACCTTTTTGTCTTGGAATTTCTTTAAATGTGCGACAGCACTTGACACTTTGGTTGTACAAATTAGGTCTTTTTGTTTTTGTTTGTGTGTGAGTGATTTTGCTTTTTGTCATTATGCGTCTCCAGAATGCCAACTCGATTGTCCCTCCAAGCTAATTTCCCTCGTGTTGTCTCCTGCAGGCAACATCAACGGCTGCTCCCTGCACTACTACTTCTTTCTCCTGGCGGGCATCCAGGGTCTCACCTTGCTCGTCTTCCTCATTGTTTCGGTCAAGTATGACAAGCAGAGGAGCAGAGTAGGAAGTCAGCGCCAGAGACACTCCTCCTCTTGACCTCTGCACCCATAACACCAGCCTTCACCTGTCACAATGCCAAAAGATCCTGTCCAATCAGTATTTACTTATGATCCTATAGCGCTCTGGGTTGTTGTTATTATTATTATTATATCACAACTATACACTTATTTATGCTTATTGTAGCTATTTTGATTTGGTGTT